>NC_135813.1:7058957-7149911 GCF_964213995.1 Mustelus asterias | reverse complement strand
AAACTGTACAGATTTTCTCCTTTCAGGAGAATGCTTAATGGAGTTGTTCACTGTTCACCTAGATTAAGTGCTTTGAAGCAGCCCCCCCCCGCCCCCCCCCCCCACCCCCCGCCTCACCCCCCCCCGCCACCCCCCCCCCACCCCCGCCACCCCCCCCCACCCCCCCACCCCCGCCCACCCCGCCACCCCCCCGCCACCCCCCCACTCCCCCAACCCCCGCCCCCACCCCCCCACGCCTCCCCCCACCCCCGCCCCCCCCACCACCCCCGCCCCCCCGCCCCCCCCCGCCCCCCGCCCCCCTCCACCCCCCCCGCCCCCCCCCGCCCCCCTCACTCCCCCCGCCCCCCTCCACGCCCCCGCCACCCCCCACCCCCGCCACCCCCCACCCCCGCCTCACCCCCCCCCCGCCCAGCCCCCCCACACCCCCCACTCCCCCAACCCCCGCCCAGCCCCCCCACACCCCCCACTCCCCCAACCCCCGCCCAGCCCCCCACACCCCCCACTCCCCCGCCCCCCCCCACGCCTCCCCCCACCCCGCCCCCCCCACCCCACCCCAGCCCCCCCACCACCCCACCCCACCCCAGCCCCCCCGGCCCCACCCACACCAGCCCCCCCGCCCCCCCCACACCACCCCCCCCGCCCCCCCCCACACCACCCCCCCCGCCCCACCCCACCCCAGCCCCCCCACCCCACCCAGCCCCCCCACCCCCCCCACCCCACCCCACCCCAGCCCCCCCGCCATCCCCCCCCACCCCACCCCCCCACCCCCCCCACCCCCCCCACCCGCCACCCCACCCCCCCCACCCGCCACCCCACCCCCCCGCCACCCCACCCCCCCGCCACCCCACCCCCCCGCCACCCCCCCCCACCCCACCCCACCCCCCCACCCCCCCCCACCCCACCCCCCCCGCCCCCCCCACCCCACCCCAGCCCCCCTGCCCCCCCCACCCCACCCCAGCCCCCCCGCCCCCCCACCCCACCCCACCCCAGCCCCCCCGCCAACCCCCCCACCCCACCCCAGCCCCCCCGCCACCCCCCCCCACCCCACCCCCCCCACCCCACACCACCCCCCCCGCCACCCCCCCCCACCCCACCCCCCCCCCACCCCACCCCACCCCAGCCCCCCCGCCCCCCACCCCCCACCCAACCCCCCCAGCCCCCCCGCCCCCCCCCACCCCCCCCGCCCCCCCCCACCCCCACCCCCCCCGCCCCCCCCCACCCCCACCCCCCCACCCCCCACCCAACCCCCCCCCCACCCAACCCCCCCCCCACCCCCCCGCCCCGCCCCACCCACCCACCCCCCCCCGCCCCACCCACCCACCCCGCCCCACCCACCCCCCCCCCACCCCACCCACCCCCCCCCCCACCCACCCACCCCCCCCCCCACCCACCCACCCACCCCCCCCCCACCCACCCACCCACCCACCCCCCCACCCACCCACCCCCCCCCACCCCCCCCCCCCACCCACCCCCCCCCACCCCCACCCACACCCACCCACCCCCCCCCACCCCACCCCCCCCCACGCCCCCCCCACCACCCCACCCCACCCCACCCCCCACCCCCCACCCCACCCCCCACCCCACCCCCCACCCCCCCCCACCCCCCACCCCCCACCCCCCCCCCCACCCCCCACCCCCCCCCCCCACCCCCCCACCCCCCCCCCCCCACCCCCCACCCCCCCCCCACCCCCCCCCACCCCCCCCCCCCCCACCCCCCACCCCCCCCCCACCCCCCCCCCCACCCCCCCCCCACCCCCCCCCCACCCCCCCCCCCACCCCCCCCCACCCCCCCACCCCACCCCAGCCCCCCCGCCCCCCCACCCCACCCCACCCCACCCCCCCCGCCAACCCCCCCACCCCACCCCAGCCCCCCCGCCACCCCCCCCCACCCCACCCCAGCCCCCCCGCCACCCCCCCCACCCCCACCCCAGCCCCCCCGCCACCCCCCCCACCCCACCCCAGCCCCCCCGCCACCCCCCCCACCCCACCCCAGCCCCCCCGCCACCCCCCCCCACCCCACCCCAGCCCCCCCGCCACCCCCCCCACCCCACCCCAGCCCCCCCGCCACCCCCCCCCACCCCACCCCAGCCCCCCCGCCACCCCCCCCCACCCCACCCCAGCCCCCCGCCACCCCCCCCCACCCCCCCCACCCCAGCCCCCCCGCCACCCCCCCCCACCCCAGCCCCCCCGCCACCCCCCCACCCCAGCCCCCCCGCCACCCCCCCCCACCCCAGCCCCCCCGCCACCCCCCCCCACCCCACCCCAGCCCCCCCGCCACCCCCCCCCACCCCACCCCAGCCCCCCCGCCACCCCCCCCACCCCACCCCAGCCCCCCCGCCACCCCCCCCCACCCCACCCCAGCCCCCCGCCACCCCCCCCCACCCCACCCCAGCCCCCCCGCCACCCCCCCCACCCCACCCCAGCCCCCCCGCCACCCCCCCCCACCCCACTTGCAAGTTGTCAATTGCAAGGTCACCGACAAGTTGCGAAAAATAAAAAGCAGATTTTTAAAAGTTTGAGAAGTTTAGAGTGAAACATCTGAAACCCGAAGCTTGGAATCAATTCACCATCGGCCAATAATGTGTAGGAGGACAGAGGAAGCTGAACCGTAAAAAATGAACTCCTTTGAAACTATATTTATGGTCACCAGCTCCTTTGATGTTGCTGTTCTTAATAAAAGGTAGATGCACGATCATCCAATCCGTAACAGGCTTTCATGAGCAGACTATTTTTAGAAAGTGAATTGGAAGGAAATAAGAAAGATAATGCACATTATGATTTAAAGCAAGAAGTGGTTCCTACTATTATTGACGGCAACTGAGGGGACAGAGCAGATGCAAGCTGCAAAGCGAACTCTCAACTCTCTTGAGGTTATGGTTCTGAAATTTAAAAGTTTTAAGACAAACAAACCCACACAACTGTTAATTTTCAACACCTGGTTCCACCGAATCATTTTAAAAATTCTCCCCTCCTACCTCTCCCCAGTTTCACATTGATTCCCTTCACTAAATTTCTTGAACTCATAGAATCCTACAATGCAGAAGGAGGCCATTCGGCCCATCAAATCTACATGGACCACAATCCTTCCCAGTCCCTATCCCCATAACCCCATGCATTTACCCAAGCTAGTCCCCCTGATACTAAAGATCAATTTAGCATGGCCAATCCACCTAACCCGCACATCTTTGGAGTTTGGGAGGAAACCGGAGCACCCGGAGGAAACCCATGTAGACACAGGGAGAACGTGCAAACTCCACACAGTCTCCTAAGCTCAGGAATTGAACCTGGGTCCCTGGCGCTGTGAGGCATGATGTGGAGATGCCGGCGATATCCTTCTCGCTTCACTTGCTGTGAGGCAGCAGTGCTAACCACTGTGCCACCGTGACCATCAGAAACAACTTATTTATATAGCACCTTTTAACATAATAAAATGTCCCAAGGTGCTTTACAGAAGTGATTATGAAACAAAATATGACACCAAGCCACTTAGAATCATCGAATGCTACAGTGCAGAAGGAGACCATTCGACACATTGAGTCTGCACCGACCACAATCCCACCCAGGTCCTATTCCCACAACCCCATGCATTTACCTGAGCTAGTCCCCCTGATACTAAGGGGCAATTTAGCATGGCCAATCCACCTAACCTGCACATCTTTGGACTGTGGGAGGAAACCGGAGCACCTGGAGAAAACATTCAACATTCAAAAGCCACTAATTCACTTTGTAAGTTTTTGAAAAGGACACGTATAAGTTGATATGAACCTGATACTCAGAGTGAATGGCCCATTTTCTCCTGCAGCTGTTTTGTAATAATTACTGGAGCAGACACACTGTGGGAGAAAAACAGAACCACAGACACAAATATCCTTCTCGCTTCACTTGTAAAAGGGCTCATTTTGAATTCCTATACAAATAACTTAATCTTTCCCGGAGACAAAACAGTAGATTAACCTGTCCTGCACACAGAACTTGCCTGGCAAGTTAAAGTCAACCAACTTGTACAGTTGACAGGGCGAAAATTATAAGAATGACAGTTTGTACCAACCCCCCAAAATAAACACACGATTCCCCAATTTTAAAGTGGATATGTACAGCGGGTAAATAATCACTTGTCTGTTAATTGACATAGTTTCTGGTTCTATAATGATTAACGCGAGCACTTGGGGAAAGATCTGAAATAAGGCAGTTTTAAACGTGCAGAGTTACTCATTAAACGGGATGGTTTGCAGATCCAGACTTGTTTGCTTACCTTGGGAAGCAGTCACTACCTGGCTCTCTCAGTGCTGCGCCTGGTCTGCTGTGCCTCCACCTGCTGCTTTGCCTTGCCTCTTTGCTCTGTGCCCGGACTGGGAAATCCTGCAAGGAGGAGTTTACTTTCCACTCTCGCCTCTCCTCTGGGGCGCCACAAGTGGCGGCAAAAGCAGCCCAACCAACCCTCCCGTGTGTCTTTCAAAGGAGCGAGTTTGTTTGTGGCTTTTTGGTCAGCGACTTCTCTTCCCCTCCCCTCCTGTGCTCGCCTGTGTTTAAAGGAAAATAATTCGCATTAAGACAGTTTCGACCAGAAATTGGCTTCCCCTCTCTTCCTACTTTCATACATTTGGATCCTCCCCCCACCACAAACAGCAACGATCAGGCAAATAGGAATATAGGAAGTCAATACAATGTAAAGTCAAATAATACAGTTTCTGAATGGAGGGCTGTGACAAGTGGCGTTCCTCAGGGGTCAGTGCTGGGACTTTTACTGTTTGTAATATATACATATATAATGATTTGGAGGAAAATGTAACTGGTTTGATTAGTAAGTTTGCAGATGACACAAAGATTGGTGGATTTGCAGTTAGCAATGAGGACCATCAGAGGATACAACAGGATATAGATCGGTTGGAGACTTGGGTGGAGAGATGGCAGATGGAGTTTAATCTGGACAAATGTGAGGTAATGAATTTTGCAAAGTCTAATACGGATGGGAAATATACAGTAAATGCCAGAACCCTTAAGAGTATTGATAGGCAGAGGGATCTGGGTGTACAGGTACACAGGTCACTGAAAGTGGCAACGCAGGTGGAGAAGGTAGTCAAGAAGGCATACGGCGTGCTTGCTTTCATCGGCCAGGGCATTCAGTTTAAAAATTGGCAAGTCATGTTGCAGCTTTATAGAACCTGAGTTAGCCGCACTTGGAATATAGTGTTCAATTCTGGTCATCACACTACCAGAAGGATGTGGAGGCTTTGGAGGTAGAGAAAAGATTTACCAGGATGTTGCATGGTATGGAGGGCATTAGCTATGAGGAGAAGTTGGAGAAACTTGGTTTGTTCTCACTGGAACGACGGAGGTTGAGGTGCAACCTGATAGAAGTCTACAAGATTATGAGGGGCATGGACAGAGTGGATAGTCAGAAGCTTTTTCCCAGGGTGAAAGAGTCATTTACTAGGGCGCATAGATTTAAGGTGCGAGGGGCAAGGTTTAAAGAAATGTACGAGGCAAGTTTTTACACGGAGGGTGGTGGGTGCCTGGAACTTGCTGCCATGGGAGGTAGTGGAAGCAAATACGACAGTGACTTTTAAGGGGCCTCTTGACAAATACATGAATAGGATGGGAATAGAGGGATATGGTCCCCGGAATGGTAGGGGTTTTAGTTCAGTCGGGCAGCATGGTCGGTGCAGGCTTGGAGGGCCGAAGGGCCTGTTCCTGTGCTGTAATTTTCTTTGATCTTTGTTCTAATAAAAATGGAAAACAGAGTAAAGTTTTTTAATGAATCCATGGGATGAGGGTGTCGCTGGCTGGGCCAGCATTCATTGCCCATCCCTGCGGGCATTTAAGAGTCAACCACATTGGAGATCTGGAGTTACATATAGGCACAGACCAGCTAAAGATAATGACAGATTTCCCTTCCCTAAAGGACATTAGTGAACCAGATTAGTTTTTACAACAGTCGACAATGGTTATCATTAGACTTTGAATTTCAGATTTTTATTGAATTTGATTTCACCACCTGCCATAAACCACGGATCCCCAGAGCATTACTCTGGGTCTCTGGATTATTAGTCCAGCGACAACATCACTATGTCACTGCCTCCCCCAGTAAATAATGAAGTGGTATCTGTAGAACTCACAAGCACTGATTTGGGAGATTTATGTCGCCAGCAACATCAACCAGCCTCCCATCCATTGACTCTGTCTACACTTCCCGCTGCCCCGGCAAAGCAGCCAGCATAATTAAGGATCCCACGCACCCCGGACATTCTCTCTTCCACCTTCTTCCGTCGGGAAAAAGAAACAAAAGTCTGAGGACACGTACCAACCGACTCAAGAACAGCTTCTTCCCTGCTGCCGTCAGACGTTTGAATGGACCTCCCTTGCATTAAGTTGATCTTTCTCTACACTAGCTCTGACTGTGACACTATATTCTGCACCCTCTCCTTTCCTTCTCTATGAATGGTATGCTTTGTCTGTTTGGCGCTCAAGAAACAATAATTTTCACTGTATACCAATACGTGTGACAATAATAAATCAAATCAAAATCAAATCAAAAACATCACCTCTGGCTACATCTGTAATTTTCCCAAATGCGATACTGACTGGTCTCACAAACATTCCATTTCTCCAATTCCAACCTCTTTCTTATATTGATTTTTGGGATGTGAGTGTCACAGGCAACATCAAAAAGTGTTGCCCATCCATATTTAACCTTGAGCAGGTAGTGAACTGCCTACAGCTGAGTAGGTTGTTAGGCCACTTCAGAGGGCAGCTAAGAATCAATTAAATTGCTGTGGATCTGGAGTCACATGTAGGTCAGACCAGGTAAGGACTTGACAGCAGATGTCTCTCCCTCCCCTAGGTCCCGTTAAAGAACATTGCTGAACCAGATGAGTTGTTACAACAATTCAGTAGTTTCATGATGATCATTAATGAGACCAACAGACACATTAATTCAAATTTATATTCCCCCCAGTGATTTTGGTGGGATTTGAACTCATAACTGCAGAACATTTGTCCAGGCCCCTGGACAAGGGTGGTATGCCTGCACAATGGTTAGCACAGCAACCTCACAGCCCCAGGGACCTGGGTTCCATTCCGGCCTTGGGTGCCTGTCTGTATGGAGTTTGCACATTCTCCCATTGTCTGCGTTGGTTTCCTCCAGGTGCTCTGGTTTCCTCCCACAATCCCAAGACATGTAAATTCGGTGGATTGGCCATGCTAAATTGCTCCTTAGTTTCCCAAGATGTGTAATTTAGATGGATTATCCATGGTAAATGTGTGGGATTACAGGGATAGGGCAGGGGAGATGGCTTAGGTAGGACAGTCTGTCAGAGAGTCCGTTCAAACTCGATGGGTTGAATGGCTGCTTCTGCACTGTAGGGGTTCTATGATTCTCTGAATCACTCGTCCATTAACATTAGCACGATGCTACATCGCTCATGCTCATTGCCCCACAGTTGATGGCAGTTTCTGCAGCTGCCTCAGTTCAATACTTTGACCTTCCCTAAACCCACCTATCTTCACTATTTACAATTTTAACTTTTAAGGTCCTCACCCTCTTTAAATGAGCCTCCTGGACTCCCCATCTAACCTTTCCTCCCTTCACTTGATGCCCATTTTCCTCACTCCTCAGTGAAACACTGTGGGTCATTTCTCTGAATTGAGGATTTTTTTAATACAGTTTATTACTAATGTCACAAGCAGACTTACATTAACACTACAATGAAGTTACTGTGAAAATCCCCTAGTCCCCATACTCCGGCACAGAGGGAGAATTTAGCACGGCCAATGCACCTAACCAGCACGTCTTTCGGACTGTGGGAGGAAACCGGAGCACCCGGAGGACACCCACGCAGACACGGGGAGAAGGTGCAAACTCCACACAGACAGTGACCCAAGCCGGGAATCGAACCTGGGTCCCTGGCGCTGTGAGGCAGCAGTTCCAACCAGTGTACCACCGTGCAATGTTACACCAATTCAAGTATTGTTGTTATTTGATGGTGAAATCTCGCAGCCATAACTTGAAAATTCTGTCAGTGCCTGAGTGAGGTATTCCAATGCGTGTGTTTGACTTTGCAAGATGACTTTGAATAACAGATGATGTTGGGAAAATTGAATGCTCCATGATATTCTGTTTTTACCAGCTGTTGTATTTTATGATCATTGCTACTGAGCATAATTATTATAACTGAACCGAATCATAGCAAACAAAATGCCTTCATTTTTTTTTCGGATGTTACTGTTTCCACAATTAGGTTGATGTGGCGATGCAGGCGTTGGACGGGGGTAAGCTCAGTAAGAAGTCTCTGGAAATTAAAAGTTGTTATCAAGAAAGTGACCATGAACCTTGATTTGATTTTTGATTTGATTTATTATTGTCACATATATTAGTATACAGTGAAAAGTATTGTTTCTTGTGCGCTATACAGACAAAGCATACCGTTCATAGAGAAGAAAAGGAGAGAATGCAGAATGTAGTGTTACAGTCATAGCTAGGTTGTAGAGAAAGATCAAATTAGTGCGAGGTAGTCTGATGGCAACAGGGAAGAAGTTGTTTTTAAGTCAATTGGTTGTGACCTCAGACTTTTGTATCTTTTTCCTGACAGAAGAGGGCGGAAGAGAGAATGTCCGGGGTGCATGGGGTCCTTGATTACGCTGGCTGCTTTTCCAAGGTAGCGGGAAGTGTAGACAGAGTCAATGGATGGGAGACTGGTTTGAGTGATGGACTGGGCTTCATTCACGACCCTTTGTAGTTTCTTGTGGTTGGTCTGTTATGGAAAGCTCCCTGGTTCACAGATGCTTGGAAGGGAAAGAAACCTACCATCATTACCCAATCTGGGCTAATGTGGCTCTGGGCCTAAAGCAGTGAGGTTGACTCTTAACCATCCTCTGAAGTGGCCGTACAAGCCATTCAGTTGCATCAAAGCCCACAATGGTTTGAAAAGGAGGCCCACCATTAGCTTCTCAGAGGAACTTGGGATGAGTAATACCCAGCCCAATTGTTGTGAAGATACTGTGGTTTTAAGAAATGTATTTTAGTCATGTTTTTTGTGCAGGATCTGTTCTGTGCATTCAAAGCCGTTTTGCCTGGATCTAGCAGCACTGTATTGTTACTGCAGCAGCATAATTGGTTTTAATTGCTACAACACTTTAATCTGAACTAATGCAGGGTTCTGTTATTTTGTGTTTTCCCCTGGGATATTACCGAGTAGGGCTTGATTAGGTTGATTGACTGGTAAGTTCATGTGACTGGGCGAAGCTAGGCTTTCACAGAAAACTCAAGGCAGTCTGCTTTTTGGGACCTTTAGAGAGAGGCTGCTTTCTCTGTATCACTTGCTCTGTTTAAAGTGGAGACTGAATCTGCCAAGAATTTAGTATCTTTCTCTGAGGTTCTACTGTTTTGGGGGTGGAGCTTTCTCTGGAAGTTGCTGATGAAAATTAGAAGACAGGTGTTTGTCTGGATCACTCTCCAGAAATGGCAAAATGCTGGAAATCTCGCAACTCATAAGCATATTTGGGCTTTTGTGTTAACTGGTTCTAAAGAAAAGATTTATGTCTGTGGGGAATACGATGAAATTGGAACAACAGAGATAGCTAGCTGTTAAGAATTATGCTTTGTCATGTTTAAGTATTTTAATTGGTAAAAGTTATGCTAATTCTTTTTATTATATTCTAACTGTGTTTTTAAAGTTTGTTTTGATAAAAGCTTCCTAGTGGGGCATTTGAATCATACCTGGAGTGAAACACCTTATGCTCACCCTAATGCCAAAATCAAATGTAAAAGTTAAGATCCAGGCTAACTTCATAAAATACCTCAGAGTTTCTGATCTGGTCCTTAACATTTCCAAAAAAAAGACTTTGAATTTTGTTTGCTGTCCATTTCTGCTGCTTGATACGAATATCAGTGTTTCTATGGAGTGCACATTGCATCATTATGGAGAGCACGATCTTATTCTGATTACAGGGGATGGTTAACTGATGTGAGCTTGTATCATCATTAATCTGGGCACTTCTGCATCAGTTACACACAAGTTAACTTGGTTACTTTTTCCTCATTGGACTCAATAGTGTCTCTTCAGAAGGAATTCTTTAAAAATGCAGATAAGAAAATACAACAAAACTTACTCCAACTTATAAATCAAAGAAAGTGTTGAATAAAGAAACATCATTACTCCAAACGTGGGGCCTCACCCTGGGCCACTCCAAGCTCCCCACAATTCTACATGGTTTCTTATTTATAGTGAATCAGCTGGTCAGCTGACTATCACATCATTCTGTAATTGGTTCCATGGTTTACTGGGTCAGCTGACCCTTACATTTTGTTCCCACTGGTCACATTGCAACCAATACAAAATTGTCACCGGTTACAATTAGCTAGATTGTTCTTCCTAGTAACCTCACCAATATTCACTCTTCAAATGTTAATAAAATTAGGAGTGGATATTAGAAAGAAGCGTGAGAAATTTTGCATTTTGTTCACGAACATAGGAGCAGGAGTTATCCATTGTATGTCACAGCCTGTTCCACCATTTAATCAAGTCAAAATTGTATTACTTAAAACACAAAACTGGAGCTCTCCCAGAGAGGCATGGATCACTGATGACAGTGTGGAACCTCCAATTAATAAATTTTTCAAACAATAACTCTACGTTGGAGTTAATGAAATATTCTGTCCGACACAGTGCCCACAGAAAGCTTCTGATAAACCGATGGTCATGGTGGCACAGTGGTTGGCACTGCTGCCTCACAGCCCCAGAGATCTGGGTTCAATTCCGGCCTTGGTTCAGTGTCTATGTGCAGCTTGCACGTTCTCTGTGTGTCTGCGTGAGTTTCCTTTGGGTGGTCTGGTTTCCTCCCACACTCCAAAGGTGTGCGGGTTAGGTGGATTGCCCATGCTAAATTGCCCCTTGGTGTCCAAAGGTGTATAGGATAGATGGATTGCCCATGCTAAATTGCCCCTTAGCATCCAAAGGTATGTCGGGTTAGATGGATTAGCCATGGTAAATGTGTGGGGTAATGGGAATAGGGTGGGGGAAAGGGCCTGGGTAAGATACTCTGTCAGAGAGTCGGTACAGACCCAATGGGCTGAATGGCCTCCTTCTGCATTGTAGAAATGCTATGATTCCAGAGTAACCTGGGAACTGTTGCAATCCCAACTCGATGGATTGTAGCTTTACATTGAAAGATTTAAACATGGCCCCTAGACAATGAGAGATCTTCACCGGCAATTTTAGTCATCCTGGACTGATGTTTCGAAGACATCTCCAGACACAGGAGCTCACCCTGCAAGTGGCTGACCCATCAACTCCTCTGTATTGCTGCCCCTAAATCCTTTCTAATATTCTGATGGTGAGGATCTTTCTTTAACACACCTTATTTTCACCCCCTTGGTTCTTTTTGGTCAAATCATTGAGTATTTCCTGTTTAAGCAATGGCAGCTGACTTTAATGTGGGAACCATCCTAAGTAATCTCCGTCAGGGCCTTTTTGCAGTGTAGCTGGTCAGTGGATTAAGGAGAAGTTGCAATGATCTGTGAAGGGGCCAAAGGAGCCACAATAAGGGATTAGTGAAGGCGAGGTAAACAAACTGATCGGTTTGCTCCGTCTTGCCAAGGTTGAATTGTAACTCATTCCTCGGTATTCAGTGAGTGGAAATTTCCAGCCCAGAGTAACAGATGCTTCCAATGTATTTAATGTGATTAACTGTGTCTGGCAAAAGGAGCCAGAGAGCTTGCTAAAACAAAACCCCTTCATCGTTGTGCTGTCGCATGTTAACCAGACAACAAAATGATTATATCCATCACATAGAATCCCTGCAGAGCAGCAAGAGGCCATTTGGCCCATTGCACCTGCACTGACAACAATGCCACCCAGGCCCCTATCCCCGTAACATCACGTATTTACCCTGCTAGTTCCCCTGACACTAAGGGGCAATTTATCATGGCCAATCAACCTAACCTGCACATCTTTGGAGTGTGGGAGGAAACCGGAGCACCCGGAGGAAACCCATGCAGTCACGGAGAGAACGTGCAGACTCCGCACAGACAGTGACCCAAGCCGGGAATCAAACACAGGTCCCTGGCGCTCTGAGGCAGCAGTGCTAACCACTGTGCCGCCGTGCCGCCCTGATTCTATGATACCACATTATACTATGGAGAGAGCCACACCATCAGTGTCCTTCTAAGTTCAAACATGCACATGCACATGTTAAGTTTCATGTCATTTTCTTCATGCTTGTTCTCCTGACTTACTCTAGACTATCAGTGGATCACCCAAGGCCCTGCTTATTTTCTACACAGTCTTTGAGGGACAGTCAGCATGGCTTTGTGAGTGGAAAATCATATCTCACAAATTTGATTGAGTTTTTTGAAGGGGTAACCAAGAAGGTCGATGAGGGCAGTGCAGTTGATGTTGTCTACATGGACTTTAGCAAGGACTTTTACAAGGGACCGCATGGTATGTTGTTGCATGAGGTTAAATCTCACGGGATCCAGGGTGAGGTATCTATTTGGATACAAAATTGGCTTCTTGACAGAAGCCAGAGGGTGGTTGTAGAGAATTGTTTTTCAAACTGGAGGCCTGTGACCAGCGGTGTGCCTCAGGGATCAGTGCTGGACCCATTGTTATTTGTCATTTATATTAATGATTTGGGTGAGAATATAGGAGGCATGGTTAGTAAGTTTGCAGATGACACCAAGATTGGTGGCATGGTGGACAGTGAAGAAAGCTATCTCCAATTGCAACGGGATCTTGACCAATTGGACCAGTGAGCTGACGAATGGCAGATGGAGTTTAATTTAGACAAATGCGAGGTGATGCATTTTGATAGATTGAACCAGGGCAGGACTTATTCAGTTAATGATAGGGCGTTGGGGAGAGCTACAGAACAAAGAGATCTAGGGGTACATGTTCATAGCACCTTGAAAGTGGAGTCACAAGCGGACAGAGTGGTGAAGAAGGCATTCGGCATGCTTGGTTTCATCGGTCAGAACATTGAATACAGGAGTTGGGACGTCTTGTTGAAGTTGTACAAGACATTGGTGAGGCCACACTTGGAATACTGTGTGCAATTCTGGTCATCCTATTATAGAAAGGATATTATTAAACTAGAAAGAATGCAGAAAAGATTTACTAGGATGCTACCGGGACTTGATGGATTGGGTTATAAGGAGAGGCTGTAAAGACTGGGACTTTTTTCTTTGGCGCGTAGGAGGCTGAGGGGTGATCTTATAGAGGTCTATAAAATAATGAGGGGCATAGACAAGGTAGATAGTCAATATATTTTCCCAAAGGTAGGGGGTCTAAAACTAGAGGGCATAGGTTTAAGGTGAGAGGGGAGAGATACAAAAGTGTCCAGAGGGGCAATTTTTTCACACAGAGGGTAGTGAGTGTCTGGAACAAGCTGCCAGAGGTAGTAGTAGAGGCGGGTACAATTTTGTCTTTTAAAAAGCATTTAGATAGTTACATGGGTATGATGGGTATAGAGAGATATGGCTCAAATGCGGGCAATTGGGACTAGCTTAGGGGTTTTAAAAAAATAGTGCAGCATGGACAGGTTGGGCCGAAGGGCCTGTTTCAATGCTGTAAACCTCTATGACTCTATGTATGTGAGTGTGGATGGTATCATTGAGACCAATCGTAGGAAGGGGTGACTGAGCAGGATGGAGATGGGGGGAAGAAGAGAGAAGACAGCCCCCTCTCCCTGTCTGATAGAATTATAGAACCCCTACAATGCAGAAGGAGGCAACCTGGTTCATCGATCCTGCTCGGACGACAATCTACTTTCTCCCTGTGCCTGCGTGGGTTTCCTCCGGGTGGTCTGGTTTCCTCCCACAGTCCAAAGATGTGCGAGTTAGGTGGATTGACCATGCTAAATTGATCCTCGTGTCAAGGGGATTAGCAGGGTAAATGTGTGGGGTTACGGGAATAGGGCCTGGATGGGATTGTGATCGGTACAGACTCTGTGGGCCGAATGGCCTCCTTCTGTACTGTAAGGATTCTATGATTCTCTGATTCTATCTCTGTAACCCCATGTATTTACCCTGCTCATCCCCTTGACACTAAGAGGCAATTTAGCTTGGTCGATCAACCTACCCCACACATCTTGGACTGTGGGAGGAAACTGGAGCACCCGGAGAAAACCCCACACAGACACGAGGAGAACGTGCAGACTCCACACAGACAGCGACCCAGGATCAGAATTGACCCTGGCTGCCTGGTGCTGTGAGGCAACAGTGTCTAACCACTGTGCCACCCTGCTGCCCTATTCGTGACCCAGATGGGCTTTTATACAACAACTGATGATAGTCACATGGTGACCGTCACTGGTGATGAGCTTTTAATTCCAGATTTATCAGCTGAATTCAAATGTGGTGGGATTTCAACCCATGTCCCAGAGCATTGGTCTGGGTCTCTAGCCTGGTAGTCCAGTGACAATACCACTGGGCCACCTTCTCCCCTATCTCTGCCACTCTACAATGCCACCACACCCACATCCACCACCCACAACTTTCCATTTCTGATTCTGGCCTCCTCTATGTCTCTGTCTCTTAACCCTGCTACCAATGGTCTTGCCCTCCCCAAACTCCTCCACTTCACCATCCTTCTTTAGGTCTACTTTTTTGACCAAGCTCTTTTTTGAGGGGTGGCATGATAGCACAGTGGTTAGCACTGCTGCTTCACAGCACCAGAAACCTGGGTTCGATTCCCAGCTTGGGTCACTGTCTGTGCTGAGAACGCACGTTCTCCCTGTGTCTGTGTGGTTTTCTTCCCACAGTCCGAAAGACGTGCTGGTTAGGTGCATTGACCCAAACAGACACTGGACTGTGGCGACTTGGGGAATTTCATAGTAACTTCATTGCGTTAACGTAAGCCTTACTTGTGACTAATAATTTAACTTAAGCTTTTGCTCTGGCACCAACCCCTGCCACCCCATCCCGCAAAAATATCTCCTCCTTTGCTTCAGTGTCCAGTATTTAGACTCAGCCCTGTGTCTCTTGTGAACTTTTGTTGTTCGATGCAAGTTGCTGTTCTTGAGCACCCCCCTGTGGTCAGCTCTGAACAACACCATTGCAAAGACTGGGGAGAGGTTCTCCTGGTGACCAGCTTAAGAAGGACTCGGAAAGAGGGAGGAGCTGAAAGAAATCTTTCCTTCGTATGAAAATAGTAACAGTAGCTCTTTCAATGTTCGGTTCAGTCGCCCTTCAGCAGGCAGTGGAGAAACAAATCTATTTCTGCCTTTTAAAAGAGCATTGGGAATGGATGGAAACATATTGGGCAGGGTTTTTTGGCTGCTCTGGTCCTGAAACTGGACTATCCCGCCCGAGGTCAACGGATCTTTCCATGGTCCGCCCCTCGCCCACTGTGATTCCCGTGGCGGGCAGAATGGGAAAATTCGCCCCATTAACTTTAAAACTAAAGCTTATTTATTCGTGTCACAAGTAGGCTTACGTTAACACTGCAATTAAGTTACAGTGAAAATTCCCTAGTCGCCACACTCTGGCACCTGTTCGGGTACACTGAGGGAGAATTTAGCATGGCCAATGCACCTAACCAGCATGTCTTTTGGATTGTGGGAGGAAACCAGAGCACCCAGAGGAAATCCATGCAGACACAGAGAGAACATGCAGATTTCGCATAGATAGTGACCCAAGCCGGGAATCAAACCCAGGTCTCTGGCGCTGTGAGGCAGCAGTGCTAACATCTGTGCCACTGTGCCACCCACTATTAGTTTTCTGCAACTAATCACATTAGCAGCAAAACAGCAAGCATGGAGACTTTTTACTCAGCTGTGAGAGATCTCCCTCTTATCATGGAATCACTACAGTGCAGAAGGAGGCCATTCAGCCCATCGAGTCTGCACCGACCATAATCCCACCCATCCTATATCCCTGTTGCCCCACGTATTGACCCTGCTAGACCCCCTAACACTAAGTGACAATTTAGCATGGCCAATCAACCCTAACTTGCACATCTTTGGACTGTGGGAGGAAACCCACACAGACACGAGGAGAACATGCAGACTCCACACAGACGATGCCCAAGCCTGGAATCGAATCCAGGTCCCTGGTGCTGTGAGGCAGCAGTGCTAACCACTGTGCTACTGTGCCACCCTTATAATGCAGCATACTTCACTATCCCTTCGGTCAATGTCCTGGATCGCCCTCCCTAACAGCACTGTGGGTGTACCTACACCACATGGATAGCAGTGGTTCAAGAAGGCAGCTCACCACCACCTTCTCAAGAGATTTCAGATATGGGCAATAAATATTGCCCTAACCAGCGAAGTTAACACACCTGTTGAGAGACGTTTTTAAAAATTCCCTCTCCTCGGCATTTCCAGCATTTGATACCAGAAAGATAGATAGGTTACCGATGTTCATCGGAACGCCTCCCTGCTGGAAGATACCCCACTGAGTGAGTGGTACAGAACTTTATCAATCTTGTTTTGTTCTTTTGAGCTCCAAAGTCAAAAAGGGGTTTTATTTTCCGTCAAATTGGCCTTGATTATCCAATCCTATCGAGTACATTGTTCTTATCCTTATGTGCACAGAGCAATGAATTGTTTTTTTTGGGCACAGCCAGGGTCTATTCGAAAATTGGATACTGCTAACCTTGCTCACCGGGAAATTCAACCAGCATTATTCCAGCCAGTCTGGAGATAGCTGTGTTTGAAATGAAATGGAATGGAGGAGGACCAGGAAGTCTGGAATTTTGCCTGTGGAATGATGGGATTAAAAGTGAAACAATGACACCTTTATTCAGTGTCACAGTTCTAAACACCAACCAATCAACACAAATTAAATCAATATATTGTGCATTGTCATCGGGAAGGTTTAAGCAAGAGGTAAATGCATAGTTTTATAACCAATCCAAAGAAGTATAAATTGCAGGACTTTATTAACTAACATACTACACTGAATGTGTATACATCACTGCCTATCAGTGGCACAGTAAGAAGTTTAACAACACCAGGTTAAAGTCCAACAGGTTTATTTAGTAGCAAAAGCCACACAAGCTTTCGGAGCTGCAAGCCCCTTCTTCAGGTGAGTGGGAATTCTGTTCACAAACAGAGCATATAAAGACACAGACTCAATTCACATGAATAATGGTTGGAATGCGAATACTTACAACTAGTCAAGTCTTTAAGAAACAAAACAATGTGAGTGGAGAGAGCATCAAGACAGGCTAAAAAGATGTATATTGTCTCCAGACAAGACAGCCAGTGAAACTCTGTGGGGGTTACAGATAGTGTGACATGAACCCAATATCCCGGTTGAGGCCGATCTCGTGTGCGCGGAACTTGGCTATCAGTTTCTGCTCAGCGACTCTGCGCCGTCGTGTGTCGCGAAGGCCGCCTTGGAGAACGCTTACCCGAATATCAGATTCGGCCTCTGATATTGGCTCCTCCGCCAAGGCTTGATCTCATTTGCATCTTAGCCAAAAGGCCCAGATGCCGCTTTTAAAAATTGCTTCAAATGAAGCTTAAATGTAACCTAATGACCTCAACCAAGCACTGCATCCAATCCATACTACACTTGATCTTAGCCAAATTGACTCTTAGTGTCCAGGGATGCGTAGGTTAGAGGGATTAGTGGGGTTACGGGGATTGAGCATAGGTGGGATTGTTGTCAGTGCAGACTCGATGGGCCGAACAGCCTCCTTCTGCACTGTAAGTTTTCTATGATTACCACTGCCCCACCGTGCTGCCCTAAAGTAAAGTTTATTTATTAATCACAAATAAGGCTTACATTAACACTGCAATGAAGTTACTGTGAATTCCCCGAGTTGCAACAGTCACGCGCCTGTTCAAGCCAGTACATCTAACCAGGCATGTCTTTCAGAATGTGGGAGGAAACCGGAGCACTCGGAGGAAACCCGCACAGACACAGGGAGAACATGCAAACTTCGCACAGACAATGATCCAAGCCGGGAATCAAACCCGGGTCCTTGGTGCTGTGAAGCAGCAGTGCTGACCACTGTGCTATCATGCTGCCCTTTAGGGATTAGGTGGAAGAGTGGAGTTGAAGATTATCACTTCAGATCAGTCATGATCTCATTGAATGGCAGAGCAGAATCGCTGGGCCGAATGCACCTACGTCTTACAGTCCCCAATCCTAGAACCATCACCGCGACTCATTTCTGCACTCTGTCCAAAGCCTTCAGTGCAAAAAAAAGTGACGGAAAAAGATTTCAGCCCCTGGATTTTGCCAGATGTGGTAGGGGACTGAACAATGAACAAACAGACACTCTCTTCCTAAAAACAGAGTAGTCCTTTTGTAAAGTAAAAAAAAACTAGACTAGTGTCCCCAGTGGCAGGGACAGTTCTCAATGCTCACAATGATTTTATTCAGTGGAGCATTGTGGACTGCAGGTGGCACGGTTGCTCCAGAAAGAAAAGTTTCAAACAAAAGTTTCTCTTTAAAAAAAAGTGATGAGTGACAAGTTTGTGACCAGAAAAAAAAAGAAACGACAGTGGGAAGTAATAAGAGTGAAGGAGATTGCAGAGTGAGGTTACAATTGGTAGATAGCATTAGGGTGTGTGTTATCTCTCTCCCTCCCTGTGTGTCTCTCAGTCTCATTCAAAGCAGGAACCAGACAAAGGAGCTGCGGCTTCCCCGGTACAGGGAGGGACCGGAGAGTGCGGGGTATTTTGTGTGCGGGAGCTCCTTTTCCCAGTCACTTCTCCCTCTTTGGTTGAGAAATCGCGGAGAATTTGGACATTGGACAAGTTCAGAGAGAGAAACATTGTATCCGATTGATTGTCTGTTTGGAAACATTGTTGCAGAAAGTTTTGGGGGAAGATTCGGAGTTACCTGAGCAGATGTACTGTGAGTAGAAAAGTTTCCTCAAAACTTTCAGAAGAAACAAAAACAAGTTTATTTTCAATGACCAAAATATTTTATATTTACTTCCCCCCCCCCCCCCTCCCTCCCTCCCTCCCTGACAGTATGGGAATCTTCAATTTAAAATATTGTTGTTGGTTTTTGTTCCATTTGTGTTCTTTAGTTGCTGCTTTAACTTGTTTTATTGTGTACATGTTCTTTTTGTTTTGGTTCCTTCTACTTTTTGGATGCCGAGGCCCCGGGTCAGCCCTCGGACTCCAGTAGGAGCCCGGGCGGCAGGAGGGAAGGGGAGCGGCGGGCAGCCCTTTCAGATTGGCGCCCTTGAGGAAAGATTTCGCTGGGTGAGGCTTAACGGAGCAGTGGAAGTGTGAGGAGAGTTCGGTGTTTTTTTCTTTTCTGACACTGGGCTTTAATACAGATCGCCGGAATATAAATATCATCTAAATTCCTATGTTGGATGTGTGTTCTTCACCCCTGACTTGCTGACAGTAGGAAATAAGCAGCACCCCATTAACTCCTAAAAGCTGTTAACGTTTTAAAGATTTAAATTCGAAACCGTGTTCCAACAGCAAGTATTGCCTCTGCTTTTCAAATCTTCCCTGTGTTGTGTTTAAATGCCCTATTTGAGTTGGCAAATGGTTTCGTATTTGTTTACATGGATAATAGACCCCAGGGAATCATTGTTTACCCGCAGTTGTCTCTTGTGGTTCAGTGTCAACTGAACACCAAACTTAAAAGCTTTAATCATCTTATATTTAAAAAAAACACAGCTGATCAGCCTGTTGGTCCACTTCAAAACTCAGTTCAGTGGAAGGGTCATAAGGACTTGCAATGTTGACACTGTTTCTCTCCCCGCAGATGCTGCCAGTCCTGAGTTTATTTGGCATTTTCAGTTATTTAATATTTCCAATCTGTAGTATTTTGCTTTTTAATCAGGGAGGCGATGGCCTAGTGGTATTATCGCTAGACTATTAATCCAGAAACTCTGCAAATATTCCAGGGACCCGGTTTCGAATCCCGCCATGGCAGATGGTGGAATTTGAATTCAATTTTAAAAATCTGGAATTAAGAATCTACTGATGACCATGGAACCATTGTCGAGCGGCACGATGGCACAGTGGCTAGCACTGCTGCCTCACAGCGCCAGGAACCTAGGTTCAACTCCCAGCCTCAGGGTCACTGTCTGTGTGGAGTCTGCAAGTTCTCCTTGTGTCCCTGTGGGTTTTCTCTGGGTGCTCTGGTTTCTTCCCACGCTCCAAAGATGTGCGGGTTAGGTGGATCGGCGATGCTAAATTGCCCCTTCGTGTCAGGGGGACTAGCTAGGGTAGATGCATGGGGTTATGGGGATAGAGCCTTGGTTGTGGTCGGTGCAGACTTGATGGACCGAATCACTTCCTTCTCCATCTCAGGATTCTATGGTATTATCGCTGGACTATTAATCCAGAAACTCAGCTCATGTTCGGGGGACCCGGGTTCGAATCCTGCCGTGTCAGATGGTGGAATTTGAATTCAATGAAAAGTATCTCGAATTAAGAATCAAGATGGCCATGAAATCATTGTCAATTGTCGGAAAAACCCATCTGGTGTCATTAATGTCCTTTAGAGACGGAAATCTGCCGCCCTTACCCGGCCTGGCCTACATGTGACTTCAGAGCTACAGCAATGTGGTTGACTGTCAGTTGCTCTCAATTAGGGATCGGCAATAAATGCTGGCCAGCCAATGGCACCCATGTCCCGTGAATGAATTTTTGAAAATCACGATGAGAATCAAGAGTTTTGGGGATAAGGCAGGAAAGTAGAGTTGAGGATTATATCAGATTAGTAATGATCTCACTGAATGGTGGAGCAGACGCAATGGCCTATTTTTGCTCCTGTGTCCTACAGTCTTATGGTAAAATTTATTGCAGGTAGACACAAGATGCTGCTCATTATTGAACTCTTTTCTGTGGCATTGGGGCGTGAATGGACCAGGTTCCATGAGTGTATTTAAGAGTTCTGCATTTCCGGACCAGAAAATAGTAGGGCCTAATTGGGAGATGGGCCAACAGGGAGTGATCCGTAGGCGGCGGGGGGGGGTGGGGTGGGGTGGCGGTCCCGCTGTCACTCTGCAGAGAGGATTGGTGGGGGAGGGAGGCCAACGATGGGGGGTGGTCAACCTGTTTTGGTGGGGGGAGGGGCGAGGGGAGGGATCAGGGCTGTGGAGGAGGGGAGGCGGGGGAAGGGGGAGGTCGAAACTAGCCAGCAATTGGGAGGCTGGGAGACGGGCCAGTGTGCATGTGCCGATCTCGGCACTGACAGATCGACGCATGCACAGTGGCCAGCTCAGCGCTGTGCTGCCAGCCTCTCCAGCAGGAAGAGGATTCACTCCAAAGAGCTCCCAGCTCATTGGAGTGAATCACGCTGGTGCTCTCTGCAGTACACAGTGTGAGAGATTCTTCTCTGAACTCCCATTGGGGAAAAAAAACAGTTTGATTTACTCCAGTTTTCACGCAAACTCAATACTTGGAATGTTTTTGGGAGGATCGTGCCCTTTATGTTTAAGCTATGTGCCCTAGCTCTGGTCTCCCACAAGGAGAAGCATCCTGTCAGGACCTCCCTGGGATCTTGTATGTTTCAATAAGATCGCCTCTAATTCTTCTCAACTCAAATGGATACGGGCCCAGCCTACCCAAACTTTCATCATAAGATAAGATTTTCCAAGTTGTCCTGACTGACTGAGTTACAGCACTTTGCTGGGACATTGGGAGTGGCTGCTACTGTCCATGAATAACCTTCTCTTAACTTTATTGGCTTTAATGAGTGGACTGGGGACAGATTCTTGGAACTCCAAAGGTAACCCCTTCAAGTAAATATCCAATCTTCTTTCAAATGTTCGATGAAGAAGGTTGGGTGGAAGTGTCTGTGATGCCATAGACCAGTTGAACTAAATGGTCTGCGCTTGTCCTGTAAGGTCTATACTACCCTTTCAGACAGTGCATTTCAGATCATTGTAACCTGCCGTGTTTAAAAAAAATCTCAGCCCTTGCTTTTATGTCAATCACCTTCAATCTGTGTCCTTTGCGCACTGATTCTTAAGCTTGTGGAAATGGTTTTATCTTATTAACTCATCAAACGCCTTAATGATTTTGAATGCTTCTTTTACATCTCCCTTTACTGCTCTAACGATAGCAATCCTACTTTCTCTAATCTCATCATGTAACCAAAGGCCTTCATCTGTGATATCATTCTGGTAAATCTTGCGGCACTCTCTCCAAGGACATAACATCCTTCCTAAAGTGCGGTGCCCAGAATTGGTCGCAATACTCCAGCTAAGGAATACAAATAGATCACTCGAGCATAAACTTTTCACTTGCAGATTGATTGCAGGACTGATTCTCAGCACGGTAGCACAGTGGTTAGCACTGCTGCTTCACAGTGCCAGGGGCCCGGGTTCGATTCCCAACTTGGGTCACTGTTTGTGTGGAGTTTGCACATTCTCCCCGTGTTTGTGTGGGTCTCCTCCAGGTGCTCGGGTTTCCTCCCACAGTCTGAAAGACGTGCTGGTTAGGTGCATTGACCCGAACAGGCGCCGGACTGTGGCTACTCGGGGATTTTCACAGTAACTTCATTGCAGTGTTAATGTAAGCCTTACTTGTGACTAATAAACTTTCAATTTTAACTTTAAAATTATCCTCCCAATTTCCTCTGACTAGATGAAATGTCCACCATTATTGCAAAATATTCAGGGTGGACAGAGAGTAGTTATTCCCGTTAGTTGAAGGATCAGTTACGAGGGGACACAAGTTAAAAGTGAGGGGTGGGAGGTTTAGGGGGGATTTGAGGAAAAACCTTTTTACCCAGAGGATGGTGACGGTCTGGAATGCAGTGCCTGGGAGGGTGCTGGAGGCGGGATGCCTCACATCCTTTATACATCCATTGACTCTGTCTACACTTCCCGCTGCCTCGGAAAAGCAGCCAGCATAATCGAGGAACCTATGCACCCTGGACATACTCTCTTCCACCCTCTTCTGTCGGGAAGAAGATAAAAATGTTGAAGGACACGTACCAACTGACTCAAGAACAGCTTCTTCCCTGCTGCGATCAGACTTTTGAATGGACCTACCTCGCATTAAGTTGATCTTTCTCGACACCCTACACTGTAACACTACATTCTGCACTCTCGCCTTCCCCTCTCTGTGTATGCTCTGCTTTGTATAGCATGCAAGAAACAATAATACTCTTTCCGGTATGCTAATACATATGACAGTAATAAATCAAAAATCTTTAAAAAGTACCTGGATGAGTGCTTGGCACGCCATAACATTCAAGGCTATGGACCAAGTGCTGGCAAATGGGATTAGGTAGGCAGGTCAGGGCCTTTCATGTGTAGGTGCAGACTCAATGGGCCAAAGGGGCTCTTCTGCACTGCAGTATTCTGTGATTCTACCCCGATAACTACTGATCTTGCAGTGGTAGAGATTAACAGTTGGTTTTTCAACTTAAAACTGATTTCTCTCCCTCCCCGATTTTAAGTGTTGAAATCTTTGTTAATGGACCATTACGCTGAGCTGAATGCCCTTATGATGATTATCAATTGTGCTAATTCATCCTTGGAGTTGATAACAGGGCTAGCACGTCGCCGGGGGAGAAACTTTGTCCTTGGGTTCCATCCCAGCTTTGTGTTCTGTTGCAGTCAGGTGAAGCTAATATGTGCAGACCTCTTCAAGTGCGGAGCATGTCCAACTAACCCTCAGAAACTGCTGGGATTTACTCCGAATTGCTTTTTTTTCAAATTCCAATTCCATTGTTTTGGGGAGAAAATAAATATGTTCCTAAAAATAGATACTTTTAATCCAATTTTTTGCAGAGCCAAAAATATAGTAAAACCAACTGCAAAACTAAAAAGTAATTAAGGAAATGGAATCGAGTTATTAGTCAGAACAAATTTGCTTCTTTATTGAAGTGTTATTTTTCATAGTAATAGTTAAGTGCTGAAAGGTGAAGGGATTGTACTGGAGCCAATCTTAACCCGGACTTAAGTTTATTTACAGGCTGAAACATTTGCAAGTGCACACCTCCTAATGCAACCACATCACACTTTCAGTAAGTAACTCTGTTGAGTGTACCAGTTAAACAAATTCATTAACAAATTGACGGGCCCTTAAAGGGACACCAACTAAAAACAAAAGCTTTAATGGAAACTTATCAAATTTAAATTAGAATGATTTTTTTTGGGGGGTGGTTGGTAAACGGAAACCATTCAGTAAGTGGCTCTAAGTATGTGTGTAAGTGAAACCCCAATTAATGCCCTCCACATTTAATAACTAAATATAATTAAAACCTGTACTTGTTTCTAAGTCTGTACCAAGGTACATTTCCATAGGTCACTGAGCCTTATTCTGCCTTCTCAATCTCCTGACACAGTAATATTCTTTTTTTGCAGGTGTTAATTTTCTTTTGTATTTTTGTTGACCTCTGCTTCCACAGCAATTCATGAGAGCAAATTCCATATTCTCGTCAGCCACTGTTTTATGATCCCCGTAGAGACCTATAACTATTAAAAATGAAATTTGAACCTTGAGTCTGAAAGGATAATGCGACAAGATTTCATGTTTTACTGGAACAAAACTAGGAGCATGGACTAAAACAATTTGTGTGGGCAATTTGTACTTTAAGCTTCTGAACAGAACTTTCTCTTTTTAGCACAACTAAATATCCCTCTTCATAATTGACACTTTAACTGTCCTTTAAGTCGTCATTTGATTTTCCTGGACCCAGTCCAAAGTGATTATTAGCTCTTGAGGATTTGCTTATGTCTGTCCCTTTCCCAGTCTGGTAACGTTTAACCCCAGAACTGTCTGTGAAGGTGAGAGTTTTCTCTGGAGATTCTTCCTCTACTGCAAACGAGGAAAACAGTCCAGCCTTGTTTACGATCCTCACACTCAGATTGAAAAGTTCAAATTGTAAGCTCTCACTTCGTTCCTGTATGGTGATCTCTCTTAGAGTCATAGAGGTTTACAGCATGGAAACAGGCCCTTTGGCCCAACTTGTCCATGCCGCACTTTCTTTTTTAAAACCCCTAAGCTAATCCCAATTGCCCGCATTTGGCCCATATCCCTCTATACCCATCATACCCATGTAACTGTCTAAATGCTTTTTAAAAGACAAAATTGTACCCGCCTCTACTACTACCTCTGGCAGCTTGTTCCAGACACTCACCACCCTCTGTGTGAAAAAAATTGCCCCTCTGGACACTTTTGTATCTCTCCCCTCTCACCTTCAACCTATGCCCTCTAGTTTTAGACTCCCCTACCTTTAGGAAACGTTATTGACTATATAGCTGATATGTGCCCCTCATTATTTCATAGACCTCTATAAGATCACCCCTCAGCCTCCAACGCTCCAGAGAAAAAAGTCCCAGTCTATCCAGCCTCTCCTTATAACTCAAACCAACAATCCCGGTAACATCCTAGTAAATCGTTTCTGCATTCTTTCTAGTTTAATAATATCCTTTCTATAATAGGGTGACCAGAATTGCACACTGTATTCCAAATGTGGCCTTACCAATGTCTTGTACAACTTCAACAAGACGTCCCAACTCCTGTATTCAATGTTCTGACCGATGAAACCAAGCATGCCAAATGCCGCCTTCACCACTCTATCCACCTGTGACTCCACTTCCAAGGAGCTATGAACATGTACCCCTAGATCTCTTTGTTCTGTAACTCTCCCTAACGCCCTACCTGAGTAAGTCCTGCCCTGGTTCAATCTACCAAAATGCATCACCTCGCATTTGTCTAAATTAAACTCCATCTGCCATTTGTCAGCCCACTGGCCCAATTGATCAAGATCCCGTTGCAATTGGAGATAACTTTCTTCACTGTCCACTATGCCACCAATCTTAGTGTCATCTGCAAACTTACTAACCATGCTTCCTATATTCTCATCCAAATCATTAATATAAATGACAAATAATAGTGGACCCAACACTGATTCCTGAGGCACACCGCTGGTCACCAGCCTCCAGTTTGAAAAACAACCCTCTCCAACCACCGACAGAAGCCAATTTTGTATCCATTTAGATACCTCACCCTGGATCCCATGAGATTTAACCTTATGCAACAACCTACCATGCGGTACCTTGTCAAAGGCCTTGCTAGCTAAAGTCCGTGTAGACAACATCAACTGCACTGCCCTCATCTACTTTCTTGGTTACCCCTTCAAAAAACTCAATCAAATTGGTGAGATATGATTTTCCACTCACAAAGCCATGCGGACTGTCCCTAATCAGTCCTTGCGAATCTAAATGCCTGTAGATCCTGACTCAAAATGCCTTCCAACAATTTACCCACCACAGATGTGAGGCTCAGTGGCCTGTAGTTCCCAGGCTTTTCCCTGCAGCCCTTTTTAAACAAAGGCACAACATTTGCCACTCTCCAATGACTTAGAGGAGGGGGCTGAAGGGTGGATCAGTAAATTTGCTGATGACACCAAGATTGGTGGAGTAGTGGATGAGGTGGAGGGCTGTTGTAGGCTGCAAAGAGACATAGATAGGATGCAAAGCTGGGCTGAAAAATGGCAAATGGAGTTTAACCCTGATAAATGTGAGGTGATTCATTTTGGTAGGACTAATTTAAATGTGGATTACAGGGTCAAAGGTAGGGTTCTGAAGACTGTGGAGGAACAGAGAGATCTTGGGGTCCATATCCACAGATCTCTAAAGGTTGCCACTCAAGTGGATAGAGCTGTGAAGAAGGCCTATAGTGCGTTAGCTTTTATTAACAGGGGGTTGGAGTTTAAGAGCCGTGGGGTTATGCTGCAACTGTACAGGACCTTGGTGAGACCACATTTGGAATATTGTGTGCAGTTCTGGTCACCTCACTATAAGAAGGATGTGGAAGCGCTGGAAAGAGTGCAGAGGAGATTTACCAGGATGCTGCCTGGTTTGGAGGGTAGGTCTTATGAGGAAAGGTTGAGGGAGCTAGGGCTGTTCTCTCTGGAGCGGAGGAGGCTGAGGGGAGACTTAATAGAGGTTTATAAAATGATGAAGGGGATAGATCGAGTGAACGTTCAAAGACTATTTCCTCGGGTGGATGGAGCTATTACAAGGGGGCATAACTATAGGGTTCATGGTGGGAGATATAGGAAGGATATCAGAGGTAGGTTCTTTACGCAGAGAGTGGTTGGGGTATGGAATGGACTGCCTGCAGTGATAGTGGAGTCAGACACTTTAGGAATATTTAAGCGGTTATTGGATAGGCACATGGAGCACACCAGGATGATAGGGAGTGGGATAGCTTGATCTTGGTTTCAGATAAAGCTCGGCACAACATCGTGGGCTGAAGGGCCTGTTCTGTGCTGTACTGTCCTATGTTCTATGTTCAATCTTCAGGCACCTCACCCGTGACTATCGATGATTCAAATATCTCAGCTAGGGGACCCGCAATTTCCTCTCTAGCCTCCCACAATGTCCTGGGATACACTTCATCAGATCCTGGGGATTTGTCTACCTTGATGCGCTTTTAAGATTTCCAGCACCTCCTCCTTTGTAATATGTACACTCCTCAAGACATCGCTATTTATTTCCCCAAGTTCCCGAACATCCATGCTTTTCTCAACAGTAAATACTCTCTTGTTCGGTCTTGCTGGCAGACTAACGGTCGGCGAGTTTCAAGGCCATCATAGAAACCCTTTCCTTCCACCTCATTTTTTAAAAATTCATTCATGGGATGTGGGCATCGATGTCCATCCATAATTGCCTTTGGACCAAATGGCTTGCTAGACCATTTCAGAGGGGATTTGAGAGTTGACCACATTTTTGTGGCTCTGGAGTCACATGTAGGCCAGACCAGGTAAGGATGGCAAATTTCCTCCGCTAAAGGACATCAGTGAATGAGGTGTGTTTTGACAATAATCGGCAATGATTTTTGGTCACCGTTAAACTTTTTAATTCCAGACTTTTATTGAATTTAAATTTCAGCATCTACAGTGGTCCTCGGAACATTACCCTGGATCTTTGGATTACTGAGTCCAGTGACAATACCACTAGGCCATTACCTCTCCAATTGCCATTGCATTGTAATTGTGATCATGTTGGCCTCGTGTCCAAGTGGATATGCTGATTAACTAATCTTGAGATCCCCAACCCACTTTTATCTAGGGAGCAAATGGATAGTTTCAAGCATAACCGTTTACAACCTGACATTCTCAACATCTTCCTGGGACTTTGGAGACTGCCAGTTTAACTGCTATAAGCACAGATGCTGCTGCCAGTGTCTCTAAATGTGAATAACTTGCACCTTCTTCCCAGCGAAACAACCCAAACCTCCCTTTAGTCTTTAGCAACCACATCACCCAAACCTGCCGTCAGGCAGAGTTCAGACTTTTGCGGCACGATGGCACAGTGGTTAGCTGTGCTACCTCGCAGCGCCAGGGACCCGGGTTCGATTCCCGGCTTGGGTCACTGCCTGTGCGGAGTCTGCACATTCTCCCCGTGTTTGCGTGGGTTTTTTCCGGGTGCTCTGGTTTCCTCCCACAGTCTGAAAGACGTGCTGGTTGGTTACATTGGCCGTGCTAAATTCTCCCTCAGTGTACCCGAACAGGCGCCGGAGTGTGGCGACTAGGAGATTTTCACAGTGACTTCATTGCAGTGTTAATGTAAGCCTACTTGTGACATTAATAAATAAACTTTAAAAAGAATCCCAAACCACAGCAATCTTTCAAGCCTAATCATAATTGCAACAAATGAAAAAATACCTTCTTATGACACCTTTTTTTTTTGCCATTATAATTGTGTCCTCTCCTAATCTAAGAGAATGCAGATACTTTGTAGAGCTCAATGATTTTCAGAACAGGTAGGAGCACATCATTTGTCTTCTCTTATTTGATAGCGCTGCACACGTTTTACTGTTTCCTTGATTTTAAAGTTCTCATCCTTGTTCCTAATCCATCCATGGCCTCACCCCTCCTTATTTCTAATCTCCTTCCCTCCAGCCCTTCAACCCTCTTCAAGTCCTAGACTCTAGAGCATCCCCAACTTTACACCCACCACCATCAGTGGTTGTGCATTCGGTTGCCAAGGCCCCAAGCTCTGGAATGTCCTTCCTCTGCCTCTCTACCTGGTTTTCCTCCTTTTTAAAAAAAACTCTTTAAAACCTGCCTCTTTGACAAAGCTTTGCATAAGGGCGGCATGGTGGAACAGTGGTTAGCACTGCTGCCTCACAGTGCCGTTGACATGGATTCAACTCCCGGCTTGGGTCACTGTCTGTGTGGAGTTTGCACGTTCTCCCCGTGTCTGCAGGTGTTCTGGTTTTCTCCCACAGTCCAAAGATGTGTGGGTTAGGTGGATTGGCCATGCTAAATTGCCCCTTAATGTCAGGGGGACTAGCTAGGGTAAATGCATGGCGTTATGGGGATAGATCCTGGGTGGGATTGCGGTCGGTGCAGGCTCGATGGGCCGAATGGCTGCACTAAGATGCTATGATTCTAAGTGGCTTGGTGTCATATTTTGTTTCATAATCACTCCAGTAAAGCATCTTGGGGCATTTTATTATGTTCAAAGGTACTATATAAAAATAATGATGGGGAGTTGTCGGCATTGGACTGGGGTGGGCACAGTAAGTAGTCTCAGAACACCAGCTTAAAGTCCAACAGGTTTATTTGGTAGCACGGGCTTTCGGAGCGCCGCTCCTTCATCAGGAAGGAGCAGCGCTCCGAAAGCTCGTAGCTACCAAATAAACCTGTTGGACTTTAAGCTGGTGTTCTGAGACTACTTACTGTAATATAAACATAAGTAGTTTCTTCAGCAAAGATGGGGCAGGCGCATGTTGCTAAGATCGGTTGTTTGCATATGCTGACTGCAGCATGTCCTGGATAGTCACATGAGCAGTCTGGGAATGGAGGGATACAAACGAATGGTCTAGTTGGACCAATGAGCGGCACAGGCTTGGAGGGCCGAAGGGCCTGTTTCCTGTGCTGTACTGTTCTTTGTTCTTTGTCTTTGATGTTTGTGGTATAGGAGGGTGGGACAGGCGGAGGAGGATAAATCTGTTAACTTGTCTGTATCTGCCTCGTAGTTGCTGTGTGGTTTTTGATACCCGCAGCAGCTATGTTAATCTGGATTTAGCACCCTGCATTCTGACAGCAGGAAGCACAGGTTCTACTGAGCATTTAAATGCCACTTTCACATTGGATTCTACACAAGAAGCACAGCAACAATCAAACACTCGCACTTGTGTACTGATGGACATTTTAAGCCACTTTATAAGCTGAAGGGAGCAAGAAAAATCTCTGGGGTTGAGCTGACGGTAAATGGAATGAAGCAGTTGAAAGGTGTTGGCCCTTCAGTCAATAAAGTACTTCTGAAGCGCAGTCGTAATGTAAAGAAACGTAAAGTTAATTTGTACACAGCAAGGTCACACTAGCAGCAGTCTGCTAAATGAGCAGATAATCTTGGTGTTTGATCGATAAATTATAGTCAGGAAACTGGTGGAACTGCCCCTGCTTTTCTTCAAATAGTGTCGCAGGATCTTTCACATTCGCCTGAGAGCCAACATTGTTTGACATGTAGCCCAGTCCATCATGCAAACCAGCCTCCCATCCATTGACTCTGTCTATACTTCCCGCTGCCTCGGCAAAGCAGCCAGTATGATCAAGAACCCCACGCACCCCGGACATTCTCTCTTACACCTTGTTCCATTGGGAAAAAGTTACAAAAGCCTGAGGTCATGTACCAACCAACTCAAGAGCAGCTTCTTAGAATCCCGACAGTGCAGAAGGAGGCCATTCGGCCCAACTGAATCTGCACCGACCACAATCCCACCCAGGCCCTATTCCCGTAACCCCACATATTTTCCCTGCCATTCCCCTGACACTAGGGTCAATTTAGCATAGCTAATCCACCTTACCCACACATCTTTGGACTGTAGGTAGAAACCGGAGACACGGGGAGAATGTGCAAACTCCACACAGACAGTGACCTGAGGCTGGAATCGAACCCGGGTCCCTGGCGTTGAGGCAGCAGTGCTAACTAACCACTGTGCTACCATGCCGCCCTGCTGCCATCAAATGTTTGAATGGACCTACCTTATATTGAGTTGATCTTTCTCTGCCCCTAATTCTGACTGTAACACTACATTCTGCACTCTCTCCTTTCCTTCTCTATGAACGGTATGCTTTGACTGTATAGCACGCAAGAAACAATACTTTTCACTGTATGCTAATACATCTGACAAATCAAACCACGTCTCATGGGAAAGATGGCACATTTGACAGTGTGACACTGAAGTGTCCAGTCCAGATCAGTGTTGCCCAATACTTTGAACGATTAACTATGTGTGGCTAATTGCATATCTGATGAGAAAATGATAAATATGTGGTAGACTCTGGGCATATCGTCTTACTGCTCATTTATGCAGGTTAACTTCAACTTGTTTGTGTGTTTGTTGGTAAAATAATGAAAAGCTGAGTGTGCGAATGATTGTTGTCGGTGCAGGCTCAGTGGGCCAAATGGCCTCCTTCTGTACTGTAGGGATTCTATGTTTTACAGTCATCTGAGAGGATGTATGGGCTTCTTCCAAAATGCAGAGCGTTCGGTAGTGTAGCTTTCCCTCAGTACTGCACTGAAGTCTCATCCTAGATTGTTTGCCCAAGTCTCTGGAGTGGGGCCTAAGCCCACAACTCAGAAGTGAGAGCTCCACAACTGCGCCAAGGTTAACACTCAGTTACCACAATACGTGCAGACAGCCAACATGTGTTGTAACTGGTACAGTTGTCAAGTGTTTATCTGCCTATTGAAGCAATAAGCATGTGATTGCAACGTCTTAAAATAGAGTAAAGAAGGCAAGGCACTGTGGTCACAGTAAATGAAGAACATGTTTGCTTGATACACTGGATGAGCAAGCATCAACATCTGAGTCTCTGCTTTAAATCTGTCAGCTGCGGTTTATTAGTGTCACAAGTAGACTTGCATTAACACTGCAATGAAGTTACTGTGAAAATCCCCTAGTCGCCACACTCCGTCGCCTGTTCGGTTACACTGAGGGAGAATTTAGCATGGCCAATGCACCGAACCAGCATGTCTTTCAGACTGTGGGAGGAGCCCACACAGACATGGGGAGAATGCGCAGACAGTGACCCAAGCCGCGAATCGGATCCGAGTCCCTGGTGCTGTGAGGCGGCAGTGCTAACCACTGTGGGAAATAGAAATGCATGGCATTTGAAACAAACCCCAATATAATTTGGATGGAACAGAAATTGGCAATCTTGGATAAAGGGGAGTTGAGGATGGCTGATGCAGGATGCAGTTGTTTGTGGTTGGTATGAAGACCTATTGTTTGGAGCGGTATAGAAGCCACACTATGTCCCTCAGTGTGCATATCAGCACCTGATCGGCATCAAAAGTTGCCAGGGACAAAAAATAGTGATTTGATTCCAAATAAGCCATAGCATTAAAAAAGGAGCAGGAGTAAGCCATTTGGCCCTTCGAACCTGCTTTGCCATTCAAGAAAATCATGCTGGATCTTCTACCTAAATTGCACTTTCTTGTACTACCCCCATATTACTTAACTCCCCTCATATTCAAAAATCCTCCAGTCTCCGTTTTAACGATATTCACCAACTGAACACCCACAGCTCTCTGGGGAAGAGAACTACAAAGATTAGCGACTGTTTTGGAGAAGAAATCCATTTTCCTCTCAGTCCTAAATGGCCGACTACTTATTCTGAGACTGTGCCCCCCATGTTCTAGATTCCCTAACAATGTAAAACATCCTCCCAGCCTCTACTCTGTTAAGGCCCTTAAGAATTATATGTGTTTCAGTTAGATCACCTCATTCTTCTAAACTCCAGGGAATATGGGTTCTGTTCACTCAATATCTCCTCGTAGGACAATTGCTCAATTGCTACATCTCGGGGATCCATCCAATGAAGTGAGAGATGAATTGTCAATGTTTGATCGCGTTTGATTGCAACATGATGGAAGGTGTTGTCAACAGCGCTAAGAAGCGGGACTTCAACAATAACCTGCTCACTGACGCTCAGTTTGAGTTCTGCCAGAGACACTCAACTCCTGGCCTCACTACAACCTTGAGTGAGAGTGACTGCCCTTGATGTCAAGGCAGCATTTGACCAAGTGTGAGCCCTAGCAAAACTGGAGTTCATGGGAGTCGGAGAGTTCTCCATTGGTTGGACGTAACTATAAAGAAAGATGATTGTGGTGGCTGGAGGTCAATCATCACTGCAGGAGTTCCTCTGGATGATGCCTTGGGCCCAGTCATCTTGAACTGCTTCATCAATGACCTTCCCTCCATCATAAGGTCAGAGTGGGGATGTTCGTTGATGATTGCACATGTTCAGCACTATTTGCGACGACTCAGATACTGAAGTAGCCCATGTCCGAATGTAGCAAGACCTGGAAAATATCCAGGCTTGGTTGATAAGTGGCAAATAACACTCATGCCACACAAGTGCCAGACAATGACCATCTCAAACTAGAGAATCTAACCATCACCTCTTAAAATTCAATGGCATTACCATCACTAAATCCCCCACTGTCAACATCCTGGGGTTACCATAGACCAGAAACGGAACTGGACCAACAGTATAAATGCTGTGGCGACAAGAACAGGTTAGAGGCTGAGTATTTTGCAGAGAGTAATTCACCTCTTGTCGCCCCAAAGCCTGTCCACCATCTACAACTCAAGTCAGGAGTGTGCTGGAATACTCTCCATTTGCGTGGGTGAGTGAAGCTCCAACAACATTCAAGAAGCCCAACACCTTCCAGGAGGAAGCAGCTCACTTAATTGATACCCGAAACACCCCCTTCAACATTCACGCCCTCCACCAGTGACACACAGTGGCAGCTGTGTGTACTGTCTACAGATGCACTGCAGCAAATCACCATGGCTCCTTCAACATCTCTTCCAAACCTGCAATCTCTTTCACCTAGAAGGACAAGGACAGCAGACACTTGGGGATACCACTAACTGCAAGGTCCTTTCCAAGTTGCACACCGTCCTGACTTGGAACTATGTTGCATTCGTTCATGGGTCACTGGATCGAAATCCTGGAACTCTCCCTAACAGCACTGTGGGTGTACCAACATCACAGGCACTGCAGCAGTTCAAGAAGGCAGCTCACCACCACCACCTCAAGATCAACTAAGACTGGGCAATAAATGTCGGCCTAGCCACTGCACCCACATCCTGTAAACGAAAAGAAACCTTCTCAAGGACAATTCAGGATGGGCACAGTAAGAAGTCTCAGAACACCAGGTTAAAGTCCAACAGGTTTATTTGGAATCGCATGCTTTCGGAGCGCTGCTCCTTCATCTGGTGAGTAGTCTGAAAACTTCTGATTCCAAATAAACCTGTTGGACTTTAACCTGGTGTTGTGAGACTTCTTACTGATGTACACTCCACAGATATGTTTTCCTCTTAGTTCTTTTGTCTGTTTCTGGGCATTAGTTGTAATTGGAAGTAAGTGGACTTTGCTTTATACGGATTCAGTTGTGGCAGAGCAAAATTGAGGGTAGGACCTGGCTTGCTCTGGGTGAAGAGGAATGAGAGTTCCTCGAAGGAAATCTTGTTCCATTTTGTTCTAGATTCAGATCAAACTCCAAAATCACCCTGGAACTCCAGAGGCAGAATGAAAGAGTCTTCCACTAATTCTTCAACTGCATTCTCACCAGTACACTGTCTTGTCTTGTGCCTTAGACTGCTGATTAAAATAGAATTTTGAATTTCTCTTAGAATCATAGAATCCCGACAGTGCAGAAGGAGGCCATTTGGCCCATCAAGCCTGCACTGACAATCTCACCCAGACCCTATCCTGGAACCCTATGGACTTACCCTGCGAATCCCCCTGACACACAGGGGCAATTTAGCATGGCCCACACATCTTTGGACTGTGGGAGGAAACCGGAGTACCCAGAGGAAACCCATACAGACACGGGGAGAACATGCAAACTCCACACAGTCACCCGAGGCCGGAATTGAACCCGGGCCCCTGGTGCTGTGAGACAGCAGTGCTAACCACTGTGCTGCTCTTCACCTGTGATACTGTGAAGTTCTCCAATTGGATACAGTTCTTTGTTTGGTATAGTGATGTAGTGTTCACAGTATTAGACTTGTATTGCAGAGGCATGGGCTAATACTCCATATAATGTGAGATCATAGAATGGTCACAACATAGAAGGAAACCTATTTGTCCCATTGTGTCCGTGTCAGCTCTCTACAAGAATAACTTGTCGAGTTTCACTCCTCTGCCTTTTTCCCTGTAGCCGAGCAAATTGTTCATCTTCAGATAATTATTCAATTCTCTTTTGAAAGGCATAGTTAAATCTGCCACCACCACACACTCAGTGCATTCCAGATCCAAACCGCTCACTACATTTTTAAAAAAAAATAGATTTTTCCCCATGTCATCAAACCCTGTCAGTTTGAGAATTTGACCTTGGTCTAAAATGAAGTAAATGTGATTGAAAGAAAAATGTGTCAGATTGTTGTAGAAATGCAGAGGTTCACGAATGATCTTTTTGAAAAGAAGCTGGCTCGCCTTACACAGTCCAGTCTATTGGCAACCCCAAATAGATATCAGTGCGGTTGACTTTTAACCGCTCTCTGACATGGCCTTGTAAGTCATTCAGTTGTAGTAAACTGCATTTTAGTGGGTCAAGAAGGTCCAATCTCCACCTTCATGGGGCAGCCTGTTTTCTGAGGGCAAACATTTTCCCTACCAACAAATGGATCTCCTGTAGCGTTGCTCAAGGTAAAGCTTTTTAAAAGAAGCTTGTTTATTTGTATCACAAGTAAACATACAAAGAACAATACAGCTCAGGAACAGGCCCTTCGGCCCTCCAAGCCCATGCCGCTCCCTGGTCCAAACTAGACCATTCTTTTGTATCCCTCCATTCCCACTCCGTTCATACATTAACACTGCAAAGAATTTACTGTGAAAATCCCCTAGTCGCCAAATTCTGACACCTGTTCGGGTACACTGAGAGAGAATTTAGCATGGCCAATGCATCTAACCAGCACGTCTTTCAGACTGTGGGTGGAACTGGAGCACCTGGAGGAAACCCAGTCAAGACACTGGGAGAACATGCAGACTCCGCACAGGTAGTGACCCGAGGCTGGAATTGAACCAGGGTCCCTGGTGCTGTGAGACAGCAATGCTAACCACAACGCCACCATGCTACCATGATCTATGGCACACAAACAGGCCATTCTGCCCAACTAGTCCATGTCAGTGTCTATGCTTCATTTGCGCCTCCTCCCATCTTTTCTCATCTAAATCTACCATCACAACCGCTATCCTTCTCCCTCGCATTCATGGAAACATAGAATCCCCACAGTGCAGAAGGAGGCCATTTGGCTCATCAAGCCTGCGCCAACTCTCTGACAGAGCATCTTGCCCAAGTGGCCTACTCATGAATATGTTTGTATCAAAACTTAACTGATTAGGGGGCATTCAGTGCGAGAGTTTATGATGCATTGACTACAAAGCTGTATCGTTATCTTCCTTCTGCTCAGATTTGCATGCAATCTATATATTGCCTTCACATTAAGCTACAAACCCGTCTACAAATTGCTTTCACATTCCAAGTCAATCTTTCCTTTGCTTTTCCGATGCTGGAAATGAATAATCGCTCTCTGTCCGTCACTGTCAGCCAGCATTCGCTGTGGTAATTGTCCTGGGTTTTCTTTTTAAGTGCCTGGGAATCATCACTAATTAACTATTTTTTAATGTGTAATTGCCACACGCAGCTGGTCTGCGATCAAACTACTCGGGTGGAAGCTTCCTGAGGCTGCAGTGAGAAACTCGGCGGCGCAGGGCAGCTGGGTCTAAAGTTAGATGTCCAATTGGTTCTGAACTCGACCATCTTTGCTGTTGGCAGCCTCGGGCCAAGCAAATGAAATTCCGCCCCCGTGGCCATTCGTTATTGCTATCCAGTGACCCTTGCTGGAAGGATGACAGAATCTGGCTTAACTGTGCGATTTTTCATTTTTTACTTTATTTATTAATGTCACAAGTAGGCTTACATTAACACTGCAATGAAATTACTGTGAAAATCCCCTTGTCGCCACACACTGGCGCCTGTTCGGGTACACCGAGGGAGAATTTAGCATGGCAAATGCATCTAACAAACACATCTTTCAGACCTCCCTGATCAGTATCCTCCCTGATCAATAGCCTGCTCAGTGCCCAAGGTTGTAGACGAATAAAGACCCAGTTATACCTCAGTAAAGAGTCAATACCTATGGAAGAGGAGAAAGTGGAGACCTATAACTGGTAACTTGGTAAAACAAGATGAATGTGTGGGCCGCAAGGTGGCACACTGGTTAGCATTGCTCTCTCACAGCGCCAGGGACCTGGGTTTGATTCCTGGCTTGGGCGACTGTCTGTGTGGAGTCTGCACGTTCTCCCCGTGTCTGCGTGGGTTTCCTCCGGGTGCTCTGGTTTCCTCCCACAGTCCAAAGATGCGCAGGTTAGGTGGATTGGCCATGCTAAATTACCCTTTAGTGTCAGGGGGACTGGCAAGGGTAAATGTATGCGGATGGGGCTTGGGTTGGTCCACACCAGTGTTGATGCTTCAAAGCAACCTTCTCCAAGATCTCTTTATCTAACCTGATCAATGTAACCTTCTATTTCTTTCTTTTTTTGCGTTTATCCAGCTGCCCCCTAAATGCATCTATGAGGCTTATAAAGGGAATAAAAATATGGACAGAATGACAGACATAATTTAATAGAATTTTACATTTGTGTTTGGAAGTGATGTTCTCCAATCTGTAACCAGCGTCTTGAATCTAAACAAAGGAAACTCTGAATGTATGAGGGGAATTCTCACCAATTTTTACAGATGCACCATAGAAAGCATCCTTTCCCGATGTATCACAGCTTGGTATGGTTCCTGCTCTGCCCAAGAGAAACAACATTAAAAGGTATAATGATAGGCAGACAATAGCTAGCATTTATAGAACAAATATGTTTTACAACAGGTGCAAAAACCCAGCAGGAACGGTGATCAATCCATGGCCAAGGTCCCCCACAGGAATTTAGTGTGCAAAATTAGAGCGCATAGGATTGGAGGTAATGTACTGGCATGGGTGAAGATTGGCAATGGATGCAAAATGGAGAGCAGGAATAAACCAATCATTCTCAGGTTGGTAGGCTGTGGTGGTGGGGTACTGGAAGGATTGGTGAAAAGGGCCCGACTGTTCACATTCCATATCAATGGTTTGGATTTATGGACAAATTATAATATTTCCAAGATTGCTGATGACACAAAGGTAGGTGGGAATATGAGTTGTGAGGAGAATGACAAGAGGCTTCAAAGGGATGTAGACCGACTGAGTGGGCAAGAATGTAGCATAGAAACCCTACAGTACAGAAGGAGGCCATTTGGCCCATCGAGTCTGTACCGACCACAATCCCACCCAGGCCCTATCCTCATAACCCCATAGCATTTACCCAAGCTAATCACCCTGACACTAAGGGGCAATTTAGCATGGCCAATCCAGCTAACCCGCACATATTTGGGCTGTGGGAGGAAACCGGAACACCCAAAGGAAACCCACGTAGACACAGAGAAAGTGCTTACTCCACACAGACAACCACCCGAGGCTGGAATTAAACCCAGATCCCTGGCATTGTGAGGCAGCAGTGCTAACCACTGTGCCACCATGCCGCTCAAAGCATATGGAATAAATTTGGAAAAATGTGAAGTCATCCACTTTCGTGGGAAAAGCAGAAATGCCCAGCATTTCTTAAATGGTGAAATATTGAGAAGTGTTGGTGTCCAAAGGGAATTGCAGATCCTTATTCACGATTCACTGAAAGATCCCTCTTCCTGCTTCACTCACAATCAAACCCTCCTGTGCCTGGCCAAATTGAAGCATAGTTAATCCAAGGGGTGTGACTGTGTTCCAGGAGGCAATGTCCAGGTACCTCTCCTCCTCCCTTATGTGTCAGTGTCTGAAGCTCAGACTCCAGTTCCTCATCTCTGAGCTGCAGTTCCTTGGGCAGCCAACACTTAATACAGATGTGTTCATGAGGAACCACGATGGGGTCCACCAGCTCCCACATCATAGAATCCCTCCAGTGCCGAAGGAGGCCATTCGGCCCATTCAGTCTGCACCGACCACAATCCCACCTAGACCCTATTCCCATAACCCTGTACATTTACCCCACCAACCTCCTGACACTAGGGTCAATTTAGCAAGGCCAATCAACCTAACTTGCACATTTCTGGACTGTGGGAGGAAACCGGAACACCTGGAGGAAACCCGCGCAGATATGGGGAGAATATGCAAACTCCACACACTGACCCGAGGCCGGAATTGAACCCGGGTCCCTGGCGCTGTGATGCAGCAGTGCTAACCACTGTGCCACCCTGTCGTCATGCAGGGGAGGCAATAAAACAGAGATCGATAGATTGCTAGATATTAAAGATAACAAGATTTATGGAGATAATGCAGCAAAATGGTATTGATGTGGATGATTAACCATGACCTTGTTAAATGGCGGAGCAGGCTTGAGGAGCTGAATGGTTAATTCCTGCTCCTGTTGTAATGACCTTAACAATATGAGTTCCCTGATTTCAGGTAATGATTGCCTGCCCAAACAGGGAGTCTCACCTGTGTATACAATGAGGAGTGTCAAGTCTACTGGCACTCCAGATTCTGACTCTGTCCATGAAGCACTCTTAGGGGTGGAGATAAGTTTGTAAATAAAGGGAATCTGGTGAAGCGACACCAGCCTCTGAGGAGTTACTTCACCCATTATCTATGTTGGTCTTTAAAATGACTTTACATCTGCATACCCAGGGACAATAATCCCACATTTTCTAACCTGGCTTTGCCTGGATTTTGACCCTCCATGTGCTGCTCCATGCAAAAACCATGAGGAGTGAATTAAAATACATTCTAGTCTTAATTAGACGCATTGGTGATCATTGAGTGTCTAGTCGATAGTTGTGCCACAATTTATTTTCTTCTTTCCTTCCTAACTTCACTAATGGGCTCAAATTCATTATCTCCCCGTGTTTCTTGTATTACCTACATTTGTTCATGTTCAAATCCATCTGTCAGCATTTATTCCATCTGCTTAATTGCCTTTGAATGTAATTAATCCTCCGCATTGGGCACTGAGCTGCATCGCTTCACGTTCATTGATTTTTTTTTGAGCTTGCTGTTGTAGTTTGTGTTTTGACTCCTGAGATTTAAAGTTGAAGAAGGCACAATTGTTGGTAATTCACCGGCATTCCGAAGTTGAGTGTATTTGAGGAAAGATTTGCATTTCTGTAGCTCCTTATATAGAATCATAGAATCCTACAAGTTTTAAAGTTAGTTTTTATTTATTAATGTCGCAAGTATGGCTTACATTAACACTGCAATGAAGTTACTGTGAAATTCCCCTAGTCGCCACACTTCGGCGCCTGTTTGGATCAATGCACCCTAACCAGCACGTCTTTTGGACTGTGGGAGGAAACCGGAGCACCCGGAGGAAACCCACGCAGACACTGGGAGAATGTGCAAACGCCACACACAGTGACCCAAGCTGGGAATCAAACCCAGGACCCTGGCGCTGTGAGGCAGCAGTGTTAGCCACTGTGCCACCGTGCCGCAGGAGGCCATTTGGCTCATTGAATCTGCACCGACCACAATCCCACCCAGCCCTTATTCCCGTCATGACATTGGCATGTCCCAAAGTGCTTTGCAAGCAATGAAAAACTTCTGAAGAGTTGTCATTGCTGTCCTGTTTAAATTTGTGCATTAGTGTCACAAGTAGGCTTACAGTAGGTGGCATAGTGGCACAGTGGATAGCACTGCTGCCTCACAGCTCCAGGGTTTGACACCCAGCTTGGGTCACTGTCTGTGTCGAGTTTGCACGTTCTCCCCGTGTCTGCGTGGGTTTCCTCCGGGTGCTCCGGTTTCCTCCCACAGTTCGAAGATGTGCGGGTTAGGTGGATTGGCCATGCAAAAAATTGCCCTTAGTGTCCCGGGACGAGGAGGTTCGAGGGATTAGCGGGGTTAATATGTGGGGTTACAGGGATAAGGCCTGGGTGGGATTGACGTCAGTGTGGATTCGACGGGCCGAATGGCCTCCTTCCGCACTGCAGGATTTCTATGACTAACACTGCAATGAAGTTACTGTGAAAATCTCTTAGTCACCACACTCTGGTGCCTGTTCGGGTACACCGAGGGAGAACTTAGCATGGCCAATGCACCTAACCAGGGCCTGCAGCTGCCTTTTGCATTGATACACAGCACTCCCGACACTTCATTATTGTTAGTCAATGAAATGCTACCAGTTGTGTGCCCAGGCTTACTTTATATTTGAAGATTCTTGTTTTCAGCTCGAAAGATTTACGTTGGTCTGAGAGTGATTGTCATGAATTGGCTTGACTTTGTGCAGATGAAAAGTAAGATGCATGCAGCTGGGAAACCAACATGTCCATCAATCCTAAATGATCAAATCCAACATTTGGCCATGTCTTTTGTAATTGGCTTGGGTTAGTTTTTTGATGCCTCGAGTTAAGTTGAGGTGCCAAATTCCGAATGGTTCGCACAAGGAGCTTCCAGCATAAGCATGTGTTCTCTAGAGTTTAGAAGTATGAGAGGTGATCTCATTGGAATATACAGAATTCTTACAGGTAGATGCAAGAAGGATGTTTCCCACTGGGTTGGCGGTTGGGGGAGGGGTCTGAAATTGGGAGGAATTTCTTCACTTAGGGGATGGGTGGCACAGTGGTTAGCACTGCTGCTTCACAGCACTGCCTGTGTGGAGTCTGCACATTATTCTGCGTGGGTTTCCTCTGGGTGCTCCGGTTTCCCCCCTCAGTCCAAAGATGTGTGGGTTAGGTTGATTGGCCTCGTATCAGGGGATTAGCAAATAATATGTGGGGGTACGGGAATAGGGCCTGGGTGGGATTGTGGTCGGTGCAGACTCGATGGGCCAAATAGCTGTCGGGATTCTATGAATTGTTGGAATTGTCTGCCCCAGAGATTGTGGAGAGATTGTCACTGAATATGTTCAAGGCTGAGATGGATAGATTTCTAGTTAGTGAAGAACATCAAGGGCTAATGGGGTTGGTATGGGGAAATGGCATTGAGGTAGGTAGATAATCTAATTGAATGGTGGAGTTCAGTTAGAGGCTTGAGGGGCTGAATGGCCTACTCCTGTTTCCGGCAGGCACCTCAAAGCTAGTGGAGTTGCACAGTACAGCAGGAGACTATTCAGATCGTTGTGACTCTTTTGAAGTGCTGTACAATTAGTTCCAGTCCTTTTACTCTTACGCCATATCCCTGCAACTATTTTCTTGCACGTATTTATGTAATTCTGTTTTGAAGATTACCTTTGACACAGCTTCTACAACCCTTTTGGAGGGACGGGGGGTGGTGGTGTGGGGAGTGGTGGTGTGGTGCGTTCCAGATTGCAATGCTTAAACATAACAAATTAAATCTGTGTTCTCTGGATACAGCAAGTAGAAACAATTTCTCCCCATCTCCTTCACTGAACCATCCCTTAATGTTATCGCCTTAGAGGAGAACAATCCCAGCTCTCCTTACGATTGAAGTCCCTCAACCTCTGCTCCAATCTGGGAAAGCTCCTCTGCGCCTTCTCCAATCTTGGAAAGCTCCTCTGCGCCTTCTCCATGGCCCCGATATTCTTCCTGAAGCGTGATGCCCAGAACAGAACACAGTTTCAGCTGAGGCCGAACCAGAGATTTATTTATTTTTATTCATTCATGGGACATGGGTGTCGCTGGCTGGCCAGCATTTAATTTATTGTCCATCCCTAGTTGCCCTTGAGAAGGTGGTGGTGAGCTGCCTTCCTGAATCACTGCAGCCCACGTGCTGTGGGTTGACCCATTATGGCGTCAGGGAGGGAATTCTGTGATTTTGACCCAGTGACTGTGAAGGAATGGCAATATATTTCCGATTAAGAAGTCGCAGAACACCAGGTTAAAGTCCAACAGGGTTATTTGGTAGCAAAAGCCACTAGCTTTCAGAGTGCTCGCTGCTCCTTTGTCAGGTGAGTGGGAGTTCTGTTCACAAACAGGGCATATAAAGACACAAACTCAATTTACAAAATAATGGTTGGAATGCGAGTCTTTACAGGTAATCAAGACTTAAAGGTACAGACAATGTGAGTGGAGAGAGCGTTAAGCACAGGTTAAAGAGATGTGTATTGTCTCCACAGTTAGTGAGACTTTGCAAGCCCAGGCAAGTCGTGGGGGTTACAGATAGTGTGACATGAACCCAAGATCCCGGTTGAGGCTGTCCTCGTGTGCAGAACTTGGTTATCAGTCTCTGCTCAGCGATTCTGTGTCGTTGTGTGTCGTGAAGGCCGCCTTGGAGAATGCTTACCTGAAGATCAGAGGCCAAATGCCCGTGACTGCTGAAGTGTTCCCCAACAGGAAGAGAACACTCTTGCCTGGTGATTCTCGAGCGGTGTTCATTCATCCGTTGTCGTAGCGTCTGCATGGTCTCCCCAATGTACCGTGCCTCGGGACATCCTTTCCTGCAGCGTATCAGGCAGACAATGTTGGCCGAGTTGCAAGAATATGTACCATGTACCTGGTGTTCTCACGTGAGATGATGGCATCTGTGTCGATCCGGCACGTCTTGCAGAGGTTGCTGTGGCAGTGTTGTGTGGTGTCGTGATCACTGTTCTCCTGAAGGCTGGGTAGTTTGCTGCGGACAATGGTCTGTTTAAGGTTGTGCGGTTGTTTGAAGGCAAGAAGTGAGGGTGTGGGGATGGCCTTGGCAAGATGTTCGTCTTCATCAATGACATGTTGAAGGCTCCGGAGAAGATGTCATAGCTTCTCTGCTCTGGGGGAAGTACTGGATGACGAAGGGTACTCTGTCCGCCGTGTCCCGTGTTTGTCTTCTGAGGAGGTCGGTGTGGTTTTTCGCTGTGGCGCGTCGGAACTGTCGATCCATGAGTCAAGCGCCATACCCTGTTCTTATGAGGGCATCTTTCAGCGTCTGGAGGTGTCTGTTGCGATCCTCCTCATCCGAGCAGATCCTGTGTATACGGAGGGCTTGTCCGAAGGGGATGGTTTCTTTAACGTGTTTAGGGTGGAGGCTGGAGAAGTGGAGCATCATGAGGTTATCCGTGGGCTTGCGGTACAGTGAAGTGCTGAGGTGACCATCCTTGATGGAGATGTGTGTGTCCAAGAATGCAACCGATTCCGGAGAGTAGTCCATGTGAGTCTGATGGTGGGATGGAACTTATTGATGTCATCATATAGTTGTTTCAATGATTGTTCACCATGAGTCCAAAGGAAGAAAATGTAATCTATGTATCTAGTGTATAGCACCGGTTGAAGGTCCTGTGCAGTGCATCAAGATGTTGGCATATTGAAGTGCGAATTTGGTCCCCATGGCTGTTCCGTGTGTATGGATGAAGAACTGGTTGTTGAAGGTGAAGACATTGTGGTCCAGGATGAAGCGGATGAGTTGTAAAATTGCATCTGGAGACTGGCAGTTGTCGGCGTTGAGTACTGAGGCAGTTGCAGCAATGGGGGATGCTGGTGTAGAGTGCCGAGACATCCATTGTGACGAGGAGTGCTCTTGGTTCAACTGCTCCATGTGTGCTGAGTTTCTGTAGGAAGTCCATTGTGTCGTGACAAAAGCTGGGGGTTCTTTGTACAATGGCTTTCAGGATGCCCTCGACGTAGCCAGAGAGGTTCTCGCACAGGGTCCCATTGCCCGATACGATGGGACGGCCGGGTGTGTTTGCCTTGTGTATCTTCGGGAGGCAGTAGAGATCTCCAACGTGGGGAGTATGTGGGATGAGAGCACGGAGGGTGCTCTGAAGGCCTGGATCAAAGGTCTTGATCAGAGTGTTGAGTTGACGGGTGTGTTCTTTGGTCGGATCTGTGGGTAACTGTCTGTAGTGTTCCTCGTTGTTCAGTTGTCGGTACACTTCTTTGCAGTAATCCGTTCTGTTCAGTATGACGATGGCCCCTCCTTTGTCTGCTGGTTTGATGACAATGTTGCGGTTGGTCTTGAGAGCACGGATGGCCTTGCGTTGTGCTTGGGTGATGTTTGGGGCTGTCTTGTGAGTGCGGTTGACGCACCTCCTGACGGCTTGGGCATACATGTCAAGTCGAGGGCAGTGGCCTTCCGGAGGAGTCCAATTCGACTCTTTCCTCTTAGGTTGCTGCACTGTGGATCTCTCTGTCGGCTCTTCCGGTTCATTGGCTGTCTCATTGTGTTTGCTGTTGGCCTCTTGGGATTTGTGGAAGAACTCCCACAGCCTCATTCGCCTGATGAATTCCTCTGTGTCCCTGTGAGACTGATGAGGTCTATTTTGGTGGTGGGGCAGAAATTGAGCCCTCGGCTGAGAACTTCGATTTCATCTGGTTGAAGTGTGTAGTCCGACAAGTTGACAATGGACTTCCCTGCAGTGGTACTGTTTTCTACTGTTGGTACCGGGGGAGGCTTGGTTGCTGCTGGTGGTGATGTCGATTTTCTCAAGTTTCCTGTTCTTGGTGTGCATGTAGATGGCATAGTTCCGTTGTCTCGTCTGCTTGGCAGAGTTTCGCAGCTGGTCTGCGTCCTGAGCGCAAGTTGAGAATATGGACTCTATCTTGGTTTCCAGGATGCGGCGTTTGCTGTAGAGCTGGTGTATGAGGTGATTGAGGAGTGCGAGAGAGGTGCGACGGCAAAGCCTCTCAGTGTAGTCTGTGTTATAGGTTGACCTGAGTGGGTTCGTGATCTGTAATCCTTTCGGTATCTTGTCTGCTTTCTTGCATTTTTGTAGAAACTTGATGTCTGTATCGATATGCGTGATCTTCTTGGAGATCCTCTCCACTTGGAGCCGGCAGTTTGCGGTGTCGATGGTAGTCATGATGTGGAGATGCCGGCGTTGGACTGGGATAAACACAGAAAGAAGTCTCTCAACACCAGGTTAAAGTCCAACAGGTTTATTTGGTAGCAAAAGCCACTAGCTTTCGGAGCGCTCGCTGCTCCTTCGTCAGGTGAGTGGGAGTTCTGTTCACAAACAGGGCATATAAAGACACAAACTCAATTTACAAAATATTGGTTGGATTGCGAGTCTTTACAGGTAATCAAGTCTTAAAGGTACAGACAATGTGCGTGGAGAGAGGGTTAAGCACAAGATCTTGGGTTCATGTAACCCCCACGACTTGCCTGGGCTTGCAAAATCTCACTAACTGTCCTGTCTGGAGACAATGCACATCTCTTTAACCTGTGCTTAATGCTCTCTCCACTCTCATTGTCTGTACCTTTTGAGACTTAATTACCTGTAAAGACTCTCATTCCAACCATTATTTTGTAAATTGAGTTTGTGTCTTTATGTGCCCTGTTTGTGAACACAACTCCTCACTCACCTGACGAAGGAGCAGCGCTCCCAAGTCTAGTGGCTTTTGCTACCAAATAAACCTGTTGGACTTTAACCTGGTGTTGTGAGACTTCTTACTGTGTTTACCCCAATCCAACACCGGCATCTCCACATCATGAATATATTTCCGAGTCAGGATGGTGAGTGGCTTGGAGGGGAACTTGCAGGTGGTGGTGTTCCCATGTATGTGCTGCCCATGTTCTCCTAGGTGGAAGTGGTCGTGGGTTTGGAAGGTGCTGACTAAGGATCTTTGATGAATTGCTTTATGAAGGTTATGAAGGCAACTTCCTCGCTGTTCATCTGTATGTAGCACTTTATAAGACCAAGGATTTGATTGATTTGATTTATTATTGTCGCATGTATTAGCATACAATGAAAAGTATTGTTTCTTGCGTGCTATACAGACAAAGCATACCGTTCATAGAGAAGGAAACGAGAGAGTGCAGAATGTAGTGTTACAGTCATAGCTAGGGTGTAGAGAAAGAAGAAATTGAATTAGAGCAGTGTCAGAGAGTTTAAAAGAGTTAAAATTAAGTTTTAGAAGCATAGAACGAGAGTAAAAGATAGAATTAGAAGGTATGCTGGGCACAGCTTGCAAGAAGTTGCTTTGTTCCAGTGCCATCTTGAAAAGGATCATGTATGTTAACGGTCCTCTCAAATTATGTTCTCAATATTTGGGTGACACAGTGGTTAGCATTGCTGCCTCCCAGCGCCAGGAACCTGGGTTCGAGTCCCAGCTTGGGTCGCTGTGTGGAGTTTGCACATTCTCCCCGTATCTGCGTATCTGGTTTCCTCCAGGTGCTCTGGTTTCCTCCCACAGTCCAAAGATGTGCAGGTTAGGTGGATTGGTCGTGCTAAATGGACCCTCATATCAGGGGATTAGCAGGGTGAACATGTGGGGTTACGTGGATAGGGCCTGGGTGGGATTGTGGTCGGTGCAGACTCGATGGGCCGAATGGCCTCCTTCTGCACTGCAGGGATTCTGTGACCCTAAGGTGGGATCACCACCAGTCGGTCAAGGGTGATCAGGGATGGGTAATAAATTCTGGCCTTGCTGCCAGTGGGGCTCACATCATTAGAATGAACATGTATAAACAAACCATGTGTGGTTGAATATGCATCACTGCTGGATTACTCTGACCCCGAATAATCTTGGTTTGCTTTGACTCTGAAGTGCCCAAGGATGTGGATACGACTTTGATGGACATCTCTATGGTTGGAGACTTATTGCCCGGAGCCCTGGATGAGACTAAGATCAGTAGATAGTCTAAAGCAAGCTGAGGAACTGCTGAAAGAAAGTGTCACTGCGATTTAAGTTTTGCCATCTAAGAAGTGAACAACGATGCCTGTGTGTTAATAAATAGCTCGGGGAGAAGCTCCTTTGCTCTTTTAATAAATTGAGAGTAAAGTCTATATTGATTGAACTATTCTGTTTTTTTTAAGCACTTTTGCCTGCCTGTTGTTATATAAATGTCTGTTTCATCAGAAATATGACAGTAATGGAGTAAAATTTAATTCACGCACTGAATGGTATGCCGATGTACCCAGATATTGAGCAGGTAAAGGTACACTCCAGCCTACTTGGGGGAACCCCTTCAATATGTGAGTGGTGATACTGAGAACCCAAGTAGAATATTTAATTTAAAAGCCCCAAAATTGTAATGCACTTCTTTGGTCCAAGTGCAAGGATTTCAAGGTTCAAAGGCAGCTGAGAGTTTCAAAGTTATCCTTCGCCTTGTACTCACCTGGGAAAAATGCCAGAGGTGAAGTGAGGAAGAGATTTTTAATGCAATAATTTGTTATGACCCAGAATGCCAAGGCGACGGACCAAGTGCTGGAAAGTGGCATTAGAATAGATAGGTGCTTGATGGCTGGCGCAGATGTGATGGGCCAAAGGGCCTCTTTCTGTGCTATAAAACTCTTCTGACTCTATGAATGGGCTGTAGAAACAAATCGATCCCAGTCGCATGCGGCAGTGTGGGCTGCAGATATCTGTGGAAACAGATTCAGTAGGAATTTTCAGCAGTGCATTGGTTAAATCCATGATGGGGATAAAATTGCACGACCGTTGGGGGGAAAAGAGCGGGGTATTGGGGCTAATTTGGATAGTTCGTTCAAAGAATTGACACAAGCACACTGAGCCAACTGGCCGCCATTTGTGCCATCGGGTTCCACAAGGATTGTTAAGAGATAGCAACACCAGGTTAAAGTCCAACCGGTTTATTTGGAATCATGAGCTTTTGGTGCGCTGCTCCTTCATCAGGTAAGTGGAGAGGTAGGCTGCTCACCAATCACCCGATGAAGGAGCAGTGCTCCGAAAGTTCGTGATACAAAATAAACCCGTTGGACTTTAACCTGGTGTTGTGAGACTTCTTACTGTGCCCACCCCAGTCCAACGCCGGCATCTGCACATCAAGGGACAGCAAAGTTGAAGCGACCCTCATGAGTGAAGGTTTGGTGCAAGTATCTCACTGAGGTGGGTGGGGAATGTTCCCAGAAAAATTGGTGATTCAATTTTCTTTTGGATGGGGCAGGTGGTGACATTGACACCGTGCCAGACTGTGGAATCATTTTTTTTACTTTGAAATGATCTGTCGCTTGGATGGGTAGTGGAACCTACGCAACTGAAAGTTGATGACTTGCCAAAATAGATTGCAATGACTTGCTGAACCTGGCACTGATCCATTAAGCACTGCGTTCAGACAGCTTCTGGTAAAAGAATAAGTGTTCCGTAACAGTTCACTACTGTTTCTCTTCAATGTGTAATGCTCCTGGAGGGACCCATAAACAGCTGCCGATAGTGACACCACTGCACCCACCCAGAATGGAGGTGATTGGGTAACTCTTTCCCCCCCCCCCCCCCCCCCCCACCCCCATCAATCATGTCTGCAGATCGCACTGCAACATGTGACTGGGATCGACTTTACGCACAGAACTTGTGGTTGTGTAACTGTTCTCCAATCACTGTGTTATCTGGAGAATTAACCTTGCTTTTATCAAAAGACATTGCTGTAGTTTGAACCATGAGCTCTGTTTGCTGTAGTTCTGAAATACTCTTTTTAGACTTTGTTTGGTGTGAAATAGACTCTGTTTGTCGTGAGTCCTGCATATGTGGCACAGTGGTCAGCACTGTTGCCTCACAGTGCCAGGGGCCAGAGTTCGATTCCCGGCTTGGGTCACTGTCTATGCAGAGTCTGCACGTTCTCCCTGTGTCTGCGTGGGTTTCCTCCGGGTGCTCCGGTTTCCCCCCACAGTCCAAAAGTCGTGCTGGTTCGGTGCATTGGCTGTGCTAAATTCTCCCTCAGTGTATCCGAACAGGCGCCGGAGTGTGGTGACGAGGGGATTTTCACTGTGATTTCATTGCAGTGTTAATGTAAGCCTACTTATGACACTAATAAAGTAAGCTTTAACTTAAATGTTCTGCCCACTTCTAACTCATTGGCTGACACAGTGATGTTGGGAGATAGTTGTCCATAATGTGAACAGAGTTTTTCATTAATAGGTTCTGTTTTCTCTGCAGCACATGCTAATGGGGCGGTGATGAATGGGGCGGTGATGAATGGACTGGTCTTGTTTGAAGCTGAGATGGCGAACTGGGAGAGAGGGTGTTCACCTCGTAATCGGTAAGTGTGGACCTTTTGTTGCGTGGGTGTATTGGAACCACATACCATGATAGGTGAGAGACTGTGAAGCGAAGGGATTGCTTCACTTCCTCCACTTGCTATATGATGTAATTAATGTTTGCAGTTGAATTCAGCTCAGATCATTTCTGTCCAAACACCCACCACCTATTCTCTCCCCCTCCCCTCCCTAAACCTCCTGAAGGTATTGACTCATTGGCTTTTACTTCCGTGGATACTATCTTCCATCTGACATCCCAACTGACTGGTAATTCTTTATGCAAACCTAGACATCAAATTCTGATGAGCCATTTCACAATGGTGGGTGAGTGGAAAGGCACAAAAGCCCGACTCAAGTTTGTTCTTGTCTGAAGTCAGCACAGACACCTATTCCACAAGGAAGCAAAAATCCTGTTTGCTTCCCCGCCCCCCCACCACCAAGTCCGACTCGTGTATGATTGCCAAGAACCTTGAAACTCCTTGTAGACCTTCAAATAACTATACCGGACCAGCGGAGAGACTGAGGAATCTGGGATTATTCTCCTTGCAGCAGAGATGTTTAAAAGGAGATTTAACAGCGATGTTCAAAATTATGATGTGTTGTCATAGAACAAATCGGGAGGAATTATTTCTAGTGGTTGAATGTTGGCAAATTGAGGTCACACATTTAAGGCAATTGGCAAAAGAAGCAGATGGGAAATGAGAATTTTTATGTAGCGTATTGTTATAATCTACCTGAAAGCAAGATAAAAGTAGAGTCGATAGGTGAATTGGATAAAGACTTGGAAACTTTAAGTTTATTTATTAATGTCATGAGTAGACTTACATTAACACTGCAATGAAGTCACTCTGAAAATCCCCTAGTCTCCATGCTCCAGCTCCTGTTTGGGTACACTGAGGGAGAATTTAGCACAGTCAATGCACCTAACCAGCAAGTCTTTCGGACTATGGGAGGAAACCGGAGCACCTGGAGGAAACCCACGCAGACACGGGGAGAACGTGCAGACTCCGCACAGACAGTGTCCCAAGCTGGGAATCGAACCCAGATCTTGGCGCCGAGAGGCGGCAGTGCTAACTACTGTGCCACCGTGCAGCCCGGTGAAATTTAGAGTTGCAGGGAAAGAGGGAGGGATTAATTGGATAGCTTTACAAAAGCCATCATGGGCATGATTGGCCGAATGGCCTCATCCAGTGTTGTATGCTTTTATAATTCTGTAGCGTGAACAGTATGCTACATTCCCTTTTGAAAGAAAATTCTGCATCATGATTTGAATGTTTCAGGAACACTAATCTGGCATCAAAAATAACTTGTCTGTTTTATCACCATAACCTTGTACCCAAGTAACACAATGTTTCCATAAAAGAGGGTGATTCTGGTAAACCAAGAAACTGGAAGGTGTGTGACTTCATTCTGTTTCTTTTTTAATTCAAATTAAGTTTCAAATTTTTTTCCCGTAAAATCAGCTTATTTCACATTATTCTGTGAATTGGCTCATCAGAATTTGATGTGGCAAATTGTAATTGGCTTATTTTAATCATTCTTAATGGTGCATTGGCAAAGGACTGTTAAATGTCTCCTCAATCAGGAAGGCTGGTCAGTCAATAGTTTGTCAACTAATGATGAAAGTAATTTGCCAAATTGATCAAGATATTTTGTTCTTGGCTGACATTTACTGGACGTCTTATGACCCATTTTTAAAATTCTTTCGTAGGATATGAGCATTGCTGGCTTGGCCAGCATTTATTGCCCATGTCTTAATTGCCCTTGAGATGGTGTTGGTGAGCTGCATTCTTGAACCGCTGCAGTCCATGTGCTGTAAATGCACCAACAGGGTTCATCAAGAGAGTTCAAGAATTTTGACCCAGCGACAGTGAAGGAGCATATTTCCATGTCAGGATGGTGAATGACTTGGAGCTGGTGGTGTTCCCATGCATCTGCTGCCCTTGTAGATGGTAACAGTCGCAGTTTTGGAAGCTGCTGTCTCAGGAGCCTTTGTGAGCTGCTGACACCAGATTCAAATCTTTTCATGTCAAAAAATGCAACATGACCCATGTTATTCAGCCTGAGAAATGCTTCGTTTTTTCCTCTCCGCTATGATTGAGAAACTTAATGGTCACAACCCATTGTGGTCCACAGTTACCCATTGAGGTACTCTCCCTACCTTGTGCTTAATGCATTTTAATGCGTGGGGAATGCCTTGCTTACTGTGTGCTTGGCACAATTGTGCTTGCAATGTGCTTGTTCAGGAACGTGAACAAATTGATCACTGATTGACCCCCCTCCCCTGAGCTACAATGTCCTCTTTGCCTTTGGGCAACTTGATGACTTCATTCCACCAGTCATAGTCCCTGGTCAACCGAGAAGTTGATGTTTATCATGATAAATGATCAGTTACTATCAATCTGTCGTATTTCTACCATCAGTATTTTAATTCTCTCAGTGAATTTGTGCGGTGAAGTGATTGAAACTTTGAAGTTGTTATGAAAGCATGCTGACCTTGCAAGAGCAATGTTAAAACACCAGCATGCTATTTCAATTCTGTGGATAATGTAATGTAAATAAACACGAGGTTCTTTTGGTTGGGGACAGACCCAGCTGGACTATTTGCAGAATGAAATGTTTCGGAAACACACTGTTTGTGTGACATTGTGCACAGCTCAATGGGATTTAAGAAATCAGTGTTCGTATTGTGTTGCTCGGTGAACGTGTCAGTTTGAATGGTTGTGTGAGTTTACTATGGCTCCTTCTCCCGAGGCACATTGTGTTCTGCATTTCATATACTCTCTGTCCTCTTTCCCTCCCACACTAGATTATTCACGCACTGGCCAGATTATGTTCTGGTGCTTGTTGTGAACCATTATGTCGAATCAACCACAAACTTAAGTATAATATTCATCCTACTACCAGCTGCTTATTTTGGATTCCCAGCTTTGTGCGCTATACAGTGTTATGCATATTTTCCATTATAATTCAATGTTATGAAGCGATGGGTTATTGGCCTATAATTTCACTGTGCTTCGTATTGTCATTAAAGCCCAGTTGGAAGGTACTGCCGAAGGAATCTTGGTGGGTTCCTGCAGTGCATCATTTAGATGGTACACAAGGCTTCCACTGTTCGTCAGTGATGGAAGGATTAAATATTTTTGGAACTGGTAGCAATCAAGTGGACAGCTTTGCCCTGGATGGTGTTGAGATTCTTGAGTGTTGTTGGAGCTGCACTCATCCAGGCAGGGAGAGTATTCCATTAAACTCCTGACTTGTGCATTGTACAGTAACAAGTCTCACAAACACCAGGTTAAAGACCAACAGGTTTGTTCGGAATCACAAATTTTCGGAGTACTGCTCCTTCATCAGGTGAGTCAGTGCTCCAAAAGTTCACGATTCCAAATAAACCTGTTGGTCTTTAACCTACAGTTGTGAGACAACTTACTGTTCCCACCCCAGTCCAATGCCCTCCTCATCTTGTGCATTGTAGATGGTGGGCAGGCTTTGAGGAATCAAGTGGTGATTTACTTGCCACATGATTCACAGCATTAACCTGCTCTTGTAGCCACAGTATTTATTTGGCTTATCCAGTTCAGGTTCTTATCAATGGTAACATTCACAGTGTTGATAGTGGTACTACCTGAGTGGTACTATGCATCGTATTGTCATTAATATCTGGTTGCAAGGTGCTGCCGAAGGAACCTTAGAGATAGAGAACCTGGTGAACTGGTGCAACGACAATAATCTCTTCCTCAATGTCAGTAAAATGAAGGAGATAGTCATCGATTTCAGGAAGCGTAGTGCAGGACATGCTCCTGTTTACATCAATGGGGATGGGGATGAAGTGGAAATGGTCAAGAGCTTCAAGATTCTAGGTGTCCATGTCACCAACAAGCTGTCCTGGTCCCTCCACACCGACACTATAGTTAGGAAAGCCCACCAGCACCTCTACTTTCTCAGGAGGCTAAAGAAATTTGGTATGTCTGCTCCAACTCTCAGCAAATTTACAGATGCATCATAGAAAGTATCCTTTCTGGTTGTATCACAGCTTGGGATAGCTCCTGCTCTGTCCAAGACCACAAGAAACCACAAAGGATCGTGAAGTGTAGCCCAATCCATCACACAAACCAACCTCCCATCCATTGACTCCACCTGCACTTCTCACTGCCTCGGAAAAGCAGCCAGCATAATCAAAGACCCCATGCACCCCGGACATTCTCTCTTCCACCTTCTGCCATTGGGAAAAAGATACAAAAGTCTGAGATCACGTACCAACCGACTGGAGAACAGCTACGTCCTGCTGCCACCAGATCTTTGAATGGATGTACCAAATATTAAGTTGATCTTTCTCTACACCCTAGCTATGACTGTAACACGACATTCTGCACCCTCTCCTTTCCTTCTCCCCTCTCTACTCTATGAAAGGTATGCTTTGTCTGTGTAGCACGCAAGAAATAATACTTTGCACTGTATCCCAATACATGTGACAATAAATCAAATGATGTCATCAGCTGCTTCACAGGCTTTCAGTCAGTCTAACCAAAGCCTTTCTACATGAATAACTTCTCCATAAACCTGCCTTGTTGACTGCAACCGACCCATGTTCTGTGACCCCACTTGCTTTTAGCCTCACAAGTACAATGTATACAATAATAACTAGAGGCCATCAATGGTCACCAAGAATCCAGTGGGATCTCAGGAGATACTTTATCTAAAGAGTGGTGAGAATGCAGAACCTTCCACCACAGGACGTGACTGAAGTGAATTGGCACGGCAGTACAGTGGCTAACATTGACGCCTCACAGCGCCAGGGACCTGGGTTCGATTCCCGGCTTGGGTCACTGTCTGTGCGGAGTCTGCACGTTCTCCCCGTGTCTGCATGGGTTTCCTCCGGGTGCTCCGGTTTCCTCCCACAGTCTGATAGACCTGCTGGTTAGGGTGCATTGACCCAAACAGGTGCTGGACTGTGGCAACTAGGGGAATTTCACTGCACTGAAATTAACTTCATTGCAGTGTTAATGAAAGCCTTACTTATGAGTAATAAATAAACTTAAAAGTGAATAGAATGGATGCATTTAAGGGGAAGCGAGACACGTATTTGAGGGGGAAGGGCACAGGTGGTTGCAAGAATAGATTTAGACGAGGGAAGATGGGAGGAGGCTTGAGTGGAGCATCAACATTGCTTTGGGCTGGTTGGGCCGAATGGTCTGTTTCTGTGCTGTGTTAACCTCTGGAGGGTAGCCCGGCTGGAGCAGGTTAGAGATGGGGAGGAGCAAGACTTTGAAGATTTGAAAACAGGGATGAGAACTTTGAAAATAATAGGGAGCTAATGTAGGTCAGGAATGAGAGAGGTTAACAGGACCGATTGAGTTAGGATATGGCCAGCAGGCTTTAGGATGCTAGAAATGTGTTGAAATATTGAAATCTTAAGATAAAGAAGGCATGGATATATATTTGGTAGCATTTGAGCAGAGGCCAGGGCAGAGTCGGGCAATGTTCTCATAGAATAGAATCCCTACAGAGCAGAAGCCATTCGGCCCATCGAGTCTGCACCGACAACAATCCCACTCAGGCCCAATCCCCGCAACTCCACACATTTAGCCCACTAATCCCTCTAACCTACACATCCCTGGACACCAAGGGGCAATTTAGCCTGGCCAATGCACCTAACCTGCACATCTTTCAGACTATGGGAGGAAACTGGAGCACCTGGAGGAAACCCACGCAGACATGGGGAGAACGTGTAAACTCCACACAGACAGTGACCCGAGGCGGGAATTGAACCCAGGTCTCTGGAACTGTGAGGCAGCAGTGCTAACCACTGTGCCAACATGCCGCCCTATTGGATTGTCGGGCAAGAAATCAAACAATTCCCGAGACAGTGGAGGACTTTAGAGAGGTGGGGGGTGAGGTGGAGGTAGAGCTCGGTATTCTGACATGTTCCCCAGGATTCTCCTATTCTCCCATTTCTTTCATTTAGAAGATTTAATGGTGTTTAAAGTGTTAAAAGTGTTTGCTTTAAAGTTGATTTTGTTATCCAAAGGTGTTGAGGGTTATGGAGTTAAAGGTGGGTATTTGGAGTTAGGTCACAGATCAGGCATGATCGCATTGGGCTATATAGGTTTGAGGATCTAAATGGTTACTGCTGTCTCTTCCCCTGGGTCTGTGATTCCTGGGGAGCGATGGAGCTTGCAAGATTGAGATTGCTGGACTTTTGCCAGGGAAGAGTATCGGAAGATATGGAGCAAAGGCAGGTAAATGGATTTCAGATATAGCTTATCCATAGTGGCTGAATTGATTGGCATGATTGAATGGCCTCCCCTTTTTTTGTGTGGGGGGGGGGGCAGGTGTTCCAATGTCCAAGGCCTCCACTTTTCCAACTATTTAAAACATCCTTTATTTCTTAATTCTTGTGTCCATTATTTGACTGTCGTGATTTAATATGTAATTCCACTTCTGACTTGGCTTTGGTTCATCAGTGTTTTGATATCGGGGTCCACATCTCCCTCCAGCCCTCTTTCTAACGTCTGCTAGGAAATTCCAGGAGAAACTTCTTCACCCAGAGAGTGGTGAGAATGTGGAACTCACTGCCACAAGGAGTGATTAAAAACAAATAGCATCGATACCATTAAGAGGAAACGAGATAAGAATATTGGAGGCACGGTGGCACAGTGGTTGGCACAGCTGCCTCACAGCGCCGGGGACCCAGGTTCAATGCTGGCCTGTCTGTGTGGAGTTTGCATGTTCTCCCCATGTCTCCTCCCGCAGTCCAAAAATGGGTGGGTTAGGCTGATTGGCCATGCTAAATTGACCCTTCGTGTCAAGGTAGGGTTAGCAGGGTAAACACGTGGGGGGGTGGGGCCTGGGTGGAATTGTTGTTGGTGCAGGCTCAATGGGCTCATTCTGCACTGTAGGGAATCTATGGTTCCATGAATATGAGGGAGAAGGGTAGAGGTTATGATGGTAGATTTACATGAGAAAAGATGGGGTGGGGGTGGGGCTCGAGTGAAGCACAGATACTGACATGGACTGGTTGGGCAGAATGGCCTGTTTGTGTGCTGTCGATCATGGCGACACGGTGATGCAGTGGTTTAGCACTGCTGCCTCACAGCGCCAGGGACCCAGGTTCAATTCCAGCTTCTGGTCACTGTCTGTGTGGAGTTTCCATGTTCTCCCCGTGTCTGCGTGGGTTTCCTCCGGTTTCCTCCCACAGTCCAAAAATGTGTGGGTGAGATTGATTGGCCATGACAAATTGACCCTAGTGTCGGGAATTAGAGGGTAAATGGGGGTTACGGGAATAGGGCCTGGGTGGGATTATGGTCGGGACAGACTCAATGGGCTGAATGGCCGCCTTCTGTACTGTCGGGATTCTATGATCCTCTAATTTACAGTACAGAAAAAGGCCATTCAACCCAATTAACCTGTACTGGGTTAATGCTTCAGGCAAGGCACTTCCCAGCCTCCTTCATTTCATCTTATTAGCATGTGCATCTATTTCTTTCTCCCTCGTATGAATTTATCTCGCTAACCCTTATTATGCATCGGTGTGCTATTTGCCACAGTCACTCCCGGCAGTAATGATCGTCAGATCGGAGCTTTAGTTCCCTACTCTGGAGCCTGTGACAGGGACGGGGCTCCTGAAGTGTATTTGATGTAGGGTTGTGGACTTGAGTGAGTTTGTCAACGAGAAACCTGTAGCTGGCGGGGTGGGGGGAGGTTTGCTGCCTGCAGCCGTCTCCCTGCTACTGCTTTTGTTTAGGTGAAACACACGTGCGGAACAACAAAGGCTGATAAGCGGCTAATTAATGAATTGTGTTCGGCTGACTGAGCTGCCAAGGGGAAAGATCGAAAAAGCTCATTGATCTCTTGAAACCAGGCGGCAGGAGGTTGTATTTTCTTTTGCCTGAATGGTTAGTTTTCCCTCCCACTGACCTCCCGATGTGGGTGGATTGGGGGGGGGAGCTTTGTTCCAGATGATGTCAGGAAACAGTGGGGTGTGGCTTTCTCTGTTACCTAATGCCTCTTGCTTTGGTGTGCGACCGTGCATCCTGAACAGGGAGTGCTAACAGCTGTGGAGGGGGGAAGCAGGTGACTTATTGCACTGACCGCTGCCGCCTTTCTGTGGTACAAGGTAGACAGACTGATGACTCCATGGCTCTGTTTCCTAGCGATGAGAGTCCGAGACTAACGACAAGGAAGATATCCTCAAGGTAAGAAGGCATCCAGCTGCGGTGTATGGACACCTATTCTCAGAGATCTTGGCTCCATTATCAGTGCTGTCTTACTGCATGGATTTTACTCTGGTCCATGATTGCTTTTCCTTGTAGCATTAAATGAGGTCTTTATGATTTCCAAGTTCTGCATTGATTTACCAAGCATTATTTTAAAAGCTGGGCTTGTGATTTTGCGAGAAATGTAAGATGTTAATAGGCATGAGGTGCTAAGTTAGGTTATTCTGTTTTCATAAGACCTTATTCTTCTGCCGGACACCAGTTGAGTCGAGATGCATTGACATTGCCCCATAATGTTGAATGTGTGTCTCTCTGTTTAGTTTGATTTGAGCCAGGTGTTCTGGTGAGCTTCACCTGCACGCCGTGAGTGATTTACCCAGCGGAGCGAAACCTATCGGAAAGGAATCCCTTTTACTTTCCAGCCATTTTAAGTTCTGCTTCACCCTGCAGTCATTTTGTGCAAGGTTTGTATGTGAGAAACATTAATATTCAGCACCACATTCCTCACTTTGCGTGCTGTCTCGCTCCCCCCATTTTTTTCAGCAGTCGGTACAAAATGAATGTATTTCCAGACCTTGGTGTCACTTGCACAATCGAATGCAATTGATGCTAATTATTATTGGTTATCATTGCATTAATGTTCAGGACAATGCCCAAGGGACCGATTAAGTGGACGGCCTTAATAAAAACACGGCACGTCGCTGTCGGTATTGATTCCTCTGTGGTTGTCAATATTCCCAGCATTGGTCAAATGAACTGAACTTGCATTGGATAAAAGTTAAAGTTTATTTATTAGTCACAAGTAAGGCTTACAAATGCATCTAGCCAGCAGGTCTTTCAGAGTGCGGAAGGAAACTGGAGCACCCAGAGGAAACCCACGCAGACATGGGGAGAACGTGCAGACACGGTGGCACAGTGGTTAGCACTGCTGCCTCACAGCGCCAGGGACCCGAGTTCAATTCCTGGCTTGGGGTCGCTGTCTGTGTGGAGTCTGCACGTTCTCCCCGTGTCTGCGTGGGTTTCCTCCGGGTGCTCCGATTTCCACCCACAGTCTGAAAGACGTGCTGGTGAGGTGTATTGACTCAAATCAGCTGCTTTCAGGCAGCACTCTCACTACTTTTCATGTGTAAAGCTGCCTTTGGTTTCGGGCTGTTGAGTCCAGCTGCAATAAAGAGAAGCAACGTTGCAAAACGTTAAAGGCAAGGGATCGGCAGGAAACTCGACCGCTGCAGTTATGCAATTTCTGACTTTGTACCTGGAGTGTAACTTGTGCACGAGGCTGATGTTGTCATTTGTTGGCCCCACACGGGAAGCACATGTGTGACCAGTAACACACGCTTTCATGCGTGTAATCCAAATCTTTTGGGAGTTGTGTTCGAAACAACCAGCCCACGTCTTGAAGGGCTTCATTTAGGTCATCGCCCACGCTCCCTTGTAAAAATGTTTTGTCATGCACATGAAGGTTTTGTTGAATTTTTTCGCTACGGCCTTGTACGAGAGCACCATGGAGCAAAGCCTGGACAGTACATCCCAGCTACTGCCATAAAGCTGGGTAACTTAACAGCCACACTGATCATTGCGTCCTTTAAGATTTATAACAACAGTCTGCATCTATATAGCAAATTTAACATAGAGAAGCATCCCTCTGTTCTCAAAACATCCCTCTGTTCCACTCCATCTGACGAAGGAGCAGCGCTCCGAAGGCTAGTGGCGTTTGCTACCAAATAAACCTGTTGGACTTTAACCTGGTGTTGTTAGACTCCTTACTGTGTTTACCCCAGTCCAACGCCGGCATTTCCACCTCAAAAGCAAAGTCAGAACAAAAAAAAACCAAAGGAGACATTAGGACAAGTGACCTGAAGCTCCGTTTTTAAAAATTAGTTTTACACTATGTGGGCGTTGCTGGCTGGGCCAGTATTTATTGCCATCCATTGCTCCCCTTTCAGAGGGCATTTGGGAGTCAACCACATTGCTGTGGGTCTGTAGTCATATGTCGGCCAGACCATGTAAGGACGGCAGATTTCCTTCCCTAAAGCACATTAGTGAACCAGATGAGTTCCGACATTCGACAATGGTCATCATTATATTTTGAATTCCAACTTTTCATTGAATTCAAATTTCACCATCTGCCATGGTGGGATTCGAACCCGGGTCCCCAGAGTATTACCCTGGGTTCGTGGATGAGTGGTTCAGTGACCATACCACTGCCTCCCCAAGATTTGAGGAATGTTTTTGAGCAGAGAGAGGCAGAGAAGTTTGAACTCAGATTTTAGGGCCTAATGAGTTGAAAGAGTTTATGCAACTCGTTGTCATGACTGCTGGAGTGAAGCAGTGTTTTATAATTTTTTTTCTTCCCCAAGACCCACTTTTGCCAACAGGCCAAGCTTCGGGACGTAAGCCATGTTTGCTCATTCGCCAATATTTCCCTGTGTGTCACACAGGCTTTGGATCCTGATTTGCATTGGCACAATTAGCAAAACCGTACCTCAAGAAATCACCTTTTATACTGCTTTGTCCCTGATTTTAGTTTCTTCTTCGTAGGCTGTTCACCGGAGTTCGTGGCGCGCTCTACAGAACTAACAGTAGCACTGCTCTGTCCTGTCGTGGACTCAGTAAGAGTTTTAACAACGCCAGGTTAAAGTCCAACAGGTTTATTTGGTAGCAAATACCATTAGCTTTCGGAGTGCTGCTCCTCAGCTGGTCGTGGACTCCACAGAGCAGCTTTCAAGCAGATTCCAATGTGAGATCTGGCCAGTAGGTATACTGCCTATTAATGTCTCTGGCCATCTCTTGTAACTTAATGATCCATGGTCCACAGTCCTCTGTCTTCTTGTCTTGCTCACAAGTGAACCACAGTGGCTACAAGAGCAGGTCAGAGGCTAGGAATACTGCAGCGAGTAACTCGCCTCCCGACTCCCCAAAGCCTATCCACCATCTACAAGGCACAGGTCAGGAGTGTGATGGAATACTCATAAGAACTAGGAGCAGGAGTAGGCCATCTGGCCCCTCGAGCCTGCTCTGCCATTCAATAAGATCATGGCTGATCTTTTTGTGGACTCAGCTCCACTTACCCGCCTGCTCACCATAACCCTTAATTCCTTTACTGTTCAAAAATTTATCTATCCTTGCCTTAAAAACATTCAATGAGGTAGCCTCAACTGCTTCACTGGGCAGGGAATTCCACAGATTCACAACCCTTTGTGTGAAGAAGTTCCTCCTCAACTCAGTCCTAAATCTGCTTCCCCTTATTTTGAGGCTATACCCCTTAGTTTGGTCTGGCCTACATGTGATTCCAGAGCCACAGCCAATGTGGTTGACTCTCAACTGCCCTCCAAGGGCAACTAGGGATGGGCAATAAATGCTGGCCAGCCAGCGACACCCGTGTCCCACAAATGAATAAAAGAAAAGAACAAAGCTCAACTCCAAGTGAATTTCTGTCAAAAGCCCTTATATACAGGGTGTTTGGTGCCAAGCAGATGTGCAAGGCATGCTCACCTGCTCATTGTTGCCTCTTATGGTCAGAGACTACAGGGAGTATAAATTGTGGCAGAGGTTTGACTACATTTAGAGTAGCCTGTGCACTACTGTGTGCAGTCCTTGTCACCACATTACAGGAAGGATGTGATTGCTCAGGAGGGAGTGCAGAGGAGATTCACCAGGATGTTGCCTGGGATGGAACACTTAAGGTATGAAGAGAGGTTGGATAGGCTTGGATTGTTTTCGTTGGAGCAGAGAAGACTGAGGGGCGACCTGATTGAGGTGTACAATGTTATGAAGGATATGGACAGGGTGGATAGGATGCAGCGTTCCCCTTAGTTTAAGGGTCTGTCAGGAGGGGACACAGGTTCAAAGTGAGGGGGAGGAGGTTTGGGGGGAATGTAAGGAAAAATATTTTTACCCAGAGGGCGGTGACGGTATGGAATGCACTGCTCGGGAGGGTGGCAGAGTGCAGGTTACCTCACGTCCTTTAAAAAGTACGTGGATGAGCACTTGGCAAGTCATAACATTCAAGACTATGGGCCAAGTGGGAGAGAGGTGTTTCTCGTGTGTCGTGCAGACTCAATGGGCCTCTTTTGCACTGTGATTCTTTGAGTTTGTGTCAGGCAATCTTTGGGGAACTTCACGACCCTTTATACACCTGCTTGCAACCCACCCGCGGGCTGCGACCCCCATTTTGAAAATCATAGAATCCCTGCAGTGCAGAAGGAGGCCATTCGGCCCATCAAGTCTGCACCAACAACAACTCCACCCAGGCCCTATTCACGTGATCCCCTCATATTTACCCCGCTAATCCCTCCAACCCTCCGTATCTCGGGACACTAAGGGCAATTTAGCATGGCCAATGCACCTAATCCACACATCTCTGGACTGTGGGAGGAAACCCACGGGGAGAACGTGTAAATCCTCACTGACAGTAACCCAAGCCAACCTGACGCTGTGAGGTAGCAGTGCTAACCACTGTGCCGCCCACAAAAAGCCTGCCGTAAACCATAGTGGAGGAAATTGAAGCTTCCAACCCCCCAGAGTTGTTCTGGAGTCTCCAGAAATCGAAGACTCGTGCTCCATTCATTACCGGCAGAAAATCATACATGCACATATATAGATATTTAAAATCCTTTTTTTTTTCAAAATGCAAGTGGATCCATAACACACACAGCCTTTGAGGAGAGGGGAAAGGAATAAAGTGAGAACATCTTTTTAAAAAAAAAAAGTAACATGTTTATTTTTTCTTCAGTGCTTCCTGTTTCTTTTCGAGCGATTTAGAGAGATGTGATACAATTCTGCCAACAAGTTGCATTGAATTTTACAGCACAGAGATGCTCATCTGTGTCAGGTGCTTACACTCTACTTGAATCACCACCTGCCCTTATTAAAGGGTCTCTGGAGCTGATGCAGTCCAATGTGGTGCAGGTACACACACAGTCTTGTTAGGTAGAGGATTTCAGGATTTAAGGAACATCGATTAGTTTTTATTCTTTCTTGGGATGTGGGTATTACTGACGAGGCCAGCATTTATTGCCCATCCCCAATTGCCCTTGAATTGCGTGGCGTGTTGGGAGTCAGTGAAGAGCCAACCACATTGCTGTTGGTCATATCAAAATATCCTCCCCTCTTTCCCCTTGATGTGCTTATCAAGAGTCATTTTCAATTATTTTTGCTTCAACTACTCCCTCTGGTAGCAAATTTCACATTCTAACCACTTTAGTACATAAACTTGTCCGGAATTCCCTATTTTAATTGATTTTTATTTACAGTTAACAGATACTGAACTACTTCGCAAATTAGAAAATGTGTTTCATCAGCACACATCAACGAGTATTGCGATAACGCAGCTGTTCAATAAAGTAAAACATTCATTCAAAAATTACAAATCCAAATAGTTCCTCTATCATTTTTTTGGCCTCGAGTTTCTCCTCTGATGGTTGAGTGATGCAGAAGTGACACAACAGAAATTGCCTCACCAGTTGCACCTCCTTAGCTGGGCTCCATTGGCAGTGCAATGGACTACTTGTGTTTAAACGCTTGGGCTAGACTGGGGAAAGCATGTATATATTTTTTAACATTAATGGGATGTGAACACAGAAGACAAGGCCATCATTTATTGCCTATCCTTAATTGCACTGGAGCTGATGCAGTCCAATGTGGTGCAGGTACACACACAGTCTTGTTAGGTAGAGTATTTCAGGATTTAAGTAACATCGATTAGTTTTTAAAAATTGTTTCTTGGGATGTGGGTATTGCTGACGAGACCAGCATTTATTGCCCATCCCCAATTGCCCTTGAGTTGCGTAGCTTGTTGGAGTGAGTTACGAGTCAACCGCATTGCTGTTGGTCTGGAGTCACAGGTAAGCCAAACCAGATAAGGACGACAGACTTCCTTCCTTGGAAGAAGTCAGTGAATGATTTTTGATGACAATCGGTGATAGTTTCATGGTCACCATTACTGAGACTAGCTTTCAATTCCAGCTTTTACTAATTGAATTTAAATTTCACCCAGCTGCCATGGTGGGGTTTGTACCCATGCCCCCAGAGCGTAGCCTGGGCATCTGGCTTCCTAGTCCAGAGACATTACCACTATGTTATCATCTCTCCCATGTCAACCCTTATAAGGAAGGGTCAGGAAGTGTTCGCCTACCTTTCTGTTGCAATGCTGATAGGACTGCTGTGCATTTTCCCCCAGTTTTCTCTGATTAGACACGTGAACCGGGGGGAACAGAGGGATATAAGCAGTTGGTCTAGATAGGACAACATGATTGGTGCAGGCTTGGAGGGCCCAACGGCCTGTTCCAGAGCTGTACTGTTCTTTGTTCCAACCTTTGGAGCTCTTTCCTTTGCTGTTGTAACTTTACAAAATTGATGAAGATTGGTGTGTAGCTGGCTATGACGGCAACTAGTGTGCAATTATCCAACAGGACTGGCGAGTCCTGCTAAAAGAGTGAGCTCCTGGAGGAGGTAACAGTAGGGGTCAGCACAGATCCCCTCACGGGTTACTGTCTTGAGGAGGAAAAGAAGGTTCAAACACAGAACTAGTTAGTTGAGGAAAGTTACATATATTACCAATCCTTGGCCTCATGCATTGTTTAGACAGTTTATTTATTAGGGTCACAAGTAGGCTTACATTAACACTGCAATGAAGTTACTGTGAAAATCTCCTAGTCACCACATTCCGGCACCTGTTTGGATACACTGAGGGAGAATTTAGCATGGCCAATACACCTAACCAAGCGCGTCTTTTGATCTGTGGGAGGAAACCGGAGCACCTGGAGGAAACCCACGCAGACACAGGGAGAACGTGCAGACTCCACACAGACAACCCAAGCCGAGAATCGAATCCGCGTCCCTGGCGCTCTGAGGCGGCAGTGCTAACCACTGTGCCAACCATAATGACCGTTGATGTTTCAAAATATTTTAAAATTTTAAGGTGATGTACTTGGAGTTCATTTCTCAGACCTTTTTTGAGCAACGCCTAAGTGACTGCTGATCCTTTTAGGTTAGGGTCTTGAGTGATGTAAAGAGTAAAACCTTGGCTTTAAAGGAAATGGGAGCAGATGTAGACCATTTGGCCCCTTGAGCCTGCGTCTGTGTGACTATTTTGAAAAGGAAATAACATGCACTGTATTCTTCCTTGGGAAGAAGTTTGCTTCTGGCCTTGTCAGCTGTGAATGGCAAACAGAATGTGCTGTAAAAGAATGACTTGTATTATAGCCTCTTACACAACCTCTATGTCTCCAAGTACTTGACAGCCAGTTAAGTATTTTTGAAGTGTAGTCAATGTGGTAATGCAGAAAATGTGACAGCCAATTTGCGCAGAGCAAGCTCCCACAAACAACAATCTGATAACGACCAACAATTCTGATTTTCGATGTTGAATGGGACAATAGGGATAACTTGATCTCTTGCTGTTCTGTGCAACGTTCATGATGTGGAGATGCCGGCGTTGGACTGGGGTAAACACAGTAAGAAGTTTAACAACACCAGGTTAAAGTCCAACAGGTTTATTTGGTAGCAAAAGCCACACAAGCTTTCGGAGCTCTAAGCCCCTTCTTCAGGTGAGTCCACAACGTTGCCATGGGTTCTTTTATGCTCACGTCAGAGACCAGACAGGGCTTTGATTTAACATCTCGCCCAAAAGCAAGATGCGCAACACGTTTCACAAAGATTATTGATTTGAATCAAGTGATAACCACAGTTGATTTAAGTCCTTTTCTATTCTGATAAATTAAGTATTGTAGTGTAGCATGGTGCATAGCTCTTGGTTTCTGTTCCATAGTTTTTTGATGGTTTGGTCGTGTCCTGTCCTGAACTATTCTCATTTTTCTGCAGCAGTTGTCGAGCCTTTGCGTAAATAGCTGGCATGTGTCAATGACCTTGGGGATAAATGCCCTAGAGAACCGCTGGGAGATTTACCCAAAGCGTAATTTAATTCTTTGAGTTTCCTACGTAGTTAAATGTAGGCAGGCTTGCACTTATCGTTAAATTCTCCTTCAGTTACATAGCGTCAAATACAAGGAACTTGCCTTGTTTGTTTGTTTTGTAGTCATCATGGTATTTTTCCCTGAACTGTATTCACCATACTGTTACCATAGTGATGAGATTAATAGCTGCTATCCCATTACAATGCCAGTATTGGAAAATTGCAAGCCAATATACATTCCCCAAAGACCAACAAAAACACACAAAATGCTCAAAATATGTGGGCCAGAGAGATTCTGTGAAGTGGGCAAGGGTCAACACTTCAGACACACAACCCTTTCCCAGGATTGGTGGACATAAATTAACTTTAACTCAAGACATCTATTAGTCACAACTAGGCTTACACTCGCACTGCAATGAAGTTACTGTGAAAATCCCCGAGTCGCCACACTCCGGTGCCTGTTCGGGTACACTGAGGGAGAATTTAGCACGGCCAATGCACCCAACCAGCACATCTTTCGGACTGTGGGAGGAAACCAGAACATCCAGAGGAAACCCACGCAGACACGGGGAGAATGTGCAAACTCCACGGGGAGTCCAAAAATAAGATCATAAATATAAGATAGTCTCCAATAAGGATTTCAGATTAATCTTCACCTGGAGATTAGTTAGAATGTGAAACTTGCTACCGCCAGGAGGTGTTGAGGCAAATAGCAAAGATCTCATAGAATCCGTACAGTGCAGATGGAGGCCATTTGGCCCATCAAGTTTACACTGACTCTCTGACAAAGCATCTTTCCCATCCCGCCCCCGCCTTATCTATGTAACCGCATGCATTTACCCCACAAATGCCCCGAACATACATTTTTTGGGACACTAAAGGGGAATTTAGTTTGGCCAATTCACCTAACCTGCGCATCTTTGGATTGTGGGAGGAAACAGGAGCGCCCGGAGGAAACCCACACAGACGTGGAGAGAACGTGCAAACTCCACACAGATAAGGCTGGAATTGAACCCGGGTCCCTGGCGTTGTGAGACAGCTATGCTAACCACTGTGCTGCTTCTAAAGATGCATTTAATGGGAATATAAGAAATAGTTGCAACGTTAGGCCATGCTGTCCCTCGAGCTTGCTCCACCATTCAATAACACCAAGGCTAGTTTCCAAACTCAATTCTACTTTTCCAGCCTATTCCAACATTCCTTGATGCCCTTAGTAAATATATTCACTCTTGAATATATCCAACATTTGAGCAGTCCTTTGGGGTGGAGGATTCCAATGATTTGCAAGCCTGTGAATGTAGAAATTCCTGCTCACCTTAGCCCTAAATGGACTACCCTTTATCCTGGGACATTGAACCCTATTTCCATACTCTCTGGGGCAGCAGCATCTCAGCATCAAGGGATAAGGACATGAGGGGAGAAGGAAGGGAAGTGTATGGCAATGGGGTTTTAATCGGAGGGGCGATGGTCCAGTCATATTATTGCTAGACTATTCATCCAGAAACTCAACTAATGTTCTGGGGACCTGGCTTCAAATCCTGCCACCGCGGGTAGTGGAATTTGAATTCTCTTAAAAATATCTGGAATTAAGAATCTACTCATGACCATGAAACCATTGTCGATTATCAGAAAAACCCATCTAGTTCACGAATGTCCTTGAGGGAAGGAAATCTGCCGTCCTTACCTGGTCTAGCCTACATGTGACTTCAGAGCCACAACAATGTGGTTGACTCTGAATTGCCCTCGGGCAACCGGGGATGGACAATAAATGCTGGCCAGCCAGCAACATCCATGTCCCATGAATGAATTTTAAAAATCAAATGAGGAGGCTCATGTGCAGGACTGGCACTGACAGATTGTGCCACTGCTCAGCAAAAGAAGGGTGGGTGAAGGGGGCAAAGGCAGAAAAGTGGCAATGGGGCAACCCCCATCCAGGGTCCTGCTAACCAAGCTGGCTGGAGGATTATCCTCACCTGAGGGTAAAAAGAACATTTTAGACGAGAGGCTTTTGTATTAAAGGTGGCATCAGAGCAGATTTAACAGAAAACTGGAAGTTGAGAATTAAGCCCACACTGGAAGTTTGGTGGCAAAAAAGTATAATCTCCAACAACAACAGAAAAAGGCTTAAAATCTCAGTAGGTCTGATGGCTTCTGTGGAGAGTGCAATCTCAGTTCTTGTGTGACGCTAGTCTACCTTTAAGAAATGTGGGGTTTTTTTCAAATCATGTTCTCTGCAATTTGTAAGCAGGCCTTTTGTTTTAATTGAGGCATCGGCAATCTAGTTAAAAGACTTTTTATTGCTGCTTTAATGGCTTAAATGGGATTTTGTTTATTTTTACTCTGGGCCTCGAGTACTTTCTGGGATCTTTAATGACCCTACCTTGTGAGGGGGAAGATTGATAATCTTCCATAAGCGGCACAGTGGTTAGCACTGCTGCCTCACAGCGCTAGGGACCCGGGTTTAATCCTGGCCTTGGGTCACTGTCTGTGTGGAGTTTGCATGTTCTCCCCGTGTCTGCATGGATTTCCTCTATGTTCTGGTTTCCCCCCCACCATCCAAAGATGTGCGAGTTAGGTTGATTGGCCCATGATAAAAAAAAATTGCCCCTCAGTGTCAGGGGATTAGGAGGGTAAATATATGGGGTTACGGGGATAGGACTTGGGTGGGATTATTGCTGGTGCGGGCTCGATGGGCCAAATGGCCTGCTTCTATACTGTAGGTTCTATGAAGTCGAAGTTGGGTGATTCCTCCCCAGAAGAATTCAAGGTTTCGTTTTCAGTTTGGCTGCTGGCTGCAGTTTTAGTTTAGAAGGGGTGTGAACATGGGACTGAGAAGCGGTGTTTTTCTCTCTCTCTCTTTGGTATTGGAAATCCAGCTGGCTCGCTGGAAGCAAGGCTTCTTGTTTTCCTGGAGTGAAAATTCTGCTGTTGGTGTTTTTGCTAACTAGTATCTAGAGTCCCTCTCTCCCTGGTGTTTTGCGAAGCTGATCTGACTCCAAGCTTGTCTGTGTGTGCGTCAAGAGATTTGCAGCATCCAACCAAGGGACTAGGTTCCAGGATCATGTGAGCATTCGTATTTTCTGTGCTAAACCTGTGGCAAGGATTTTGTGCAGGGAAGTTTATTTGATTGGAACATTTCATATTTATTGAAGGTTGTACAATATCATGGTTTTTCTTTCGTGTTTATAATTAGTAAAAGTTATTGCTAATTTTCTTTCTATACCTGTTAACTATATCCTTAAATAACCGTTGTTTGATAAAAGCTCCCTAGTGGGTCAGTTGAATCATACCTGAAGTGAAACATCTCCTGCTCACCCTAGCCAAATTCAAATTGCAAAACGTGTGATCCAGGTGGACTTCATAAAAAGACTTTGGAGTTTCTGACCTGAATTGTAACACATGGGAGTGTCAGTGGACTTTTAAGACATGTCAGCAAACCCTAGAGATCAGGATCGAGAACTTTTTTTTATGTGAAGGGCAGCTATAGAGTAGGAGCCACTTAATGATAAGGGTCGGGTTAAAATTGGAACTAAACTTAATTAAATTCGCAGGATGGGTGAGAGCATGAAAAGATATCGACACCAACAGTTGGAGACCAGGGAGAGGGTCCTGTGGGACTGGACAAAACAGTCTTCAATATATCCCACAAGAAGTCGGGCACAAACGAGTTCCCTTGGCCAGACCCTTTATCTGGAGGAGAATGTGGAATTTGGAAGCTCGGTGGCACACTGGTTTGCACTACTGCCTCATAGCGCCAGGGTTCCAGGTTCAATTCCGGCCTTGGGTTCCGTGGAGTTTGCATGTTTTCTCTGTGTCCGTGTGGGTTTCCTCCGGGTGCTCCGGTTTCCTCCCACAGTCCAAAGATGTGCTGGTTAGGTTGATTGTCCATGCTAAATTGACTCTTAGTATCAGGGGGATTAACAGGATCAATGCGTAGGGTTCCCGGGGTAGGGCCTGGGTGGAATTGTTGTCTGTGCAGGCTTGATGGGTCAAAATGGCTCTTTCTGCACTGTAGGGATTCTTTGATTCTATTCTGAGAGCGAGGTTGTGGACAGTGAGTGATGGAGAGGGTCCTTGAAGAAGCAGAAGCTTTGAAGGCCACCCTAGTGAGAGATAGAAGTGTAAAAGAAAGGCATGAATTTCACACTTTTCACCACCACTGAACATCCAAAAGTGCTTCGAGCCAATGATGTACTCCTTTGAGGTGCAGTCACTGTTGTAGTGCAAGAAACGTGGCAGCCAATTCGTGCACAGCAAGCTCCCACAAACAGCAATGTGATAAAGACCACATAGTGTTGTTGAATGAAGGATAAGTATTGGTCCGGGAACTAATGAATTGTAGGCCTTTAAACACAAAGTGATTGTTTGGAGCAGAAAATATGTTCCCCAGCGACATGTAGCCAGTTGAGTTGAGCTGCTTTGTGTCTGTTAATAGCACTCCTCAGCAAGATTGACATAAAGATTACGATAAGAGTAGACCAGACCCGTTTTCATTCATGCGTGTTGTAACTTTACCCCTCCGATCTGATGCACAAGCTGCTGTATAAATCACTGCTTTATTTTGTTGCCGTTTTGAAGGAAATCAGTTCCTTGAGTTTGTGCTCCTACTCGTGCCAACACTGTGGCACTGCAATTAGGAGCGAGTCCAGCGGTGTCAGAGTGCCCTCATTTCTAGTTGGACTCCCTACTCTGGTTTCACTTCCAAGTCTAATCACTGCCTCCCTGCTCAAGACAAGGGTCTGAGTCCAGGGTTCGCACTGTACGTGATCCAGTTTCCTCGCTGGGAACACTTGCTGCCCTCCTCTGGCCATCTGAGCCGACGACACTTGGCCTGTCATCTCACGCACAAACGACATCGAACAATGCAGCACTTCCAACATCCAGCACTGAAGTGGACACAAAATAAAGGCAAATTGCTGCTGATGCTGGAACCTTTTAGCTTTGACAAAGGGTCATCTGGACTCAACGTCAACTCTTTTCTCTCCTTCCAGATGCTGCCAGACCTGCTGAGATTTTTCCAGCATTTTCTCTTTTGGTTACTGAAGCGGGCGCGATACTTCTCAAGTGCTGCTGCTAGCTTAAGGGTTAAAAATGTGGTCTACAGCCTACTGTTGAGAAAGTGAAGAGGAGTTTGCTTGTGTCACTGTGCTTGGAACTTGAGACACTGGGGATTTGTTTTATATCATTGGGGATAGACGTCAGGGGAATAATTTGTGGATCATAATCCCTGTGGATAGCATTCTATTCATAGGTGGAGAATGTAATCCTTAAAGCAACAATGAACAGTCTGTTTTTTTGTGATGACCACAACTCGGCTTTGAAGTTCTGTGCATTTGATGGATTGTGCTAGTCTGATGAAGTTGGAACCTTCCTTTATTTCTGTGGCCACCCCCTCCCCTGACGCAGCAAGTGTTGTTTAACAATGAACCATTGCTGCTCTCTGAGTTCGTAGTCAGTTTAAACATTTGATGAGTCAGCTGTGTGGCTTCCAACTGTTGATTTTAACATCGACTGCTCTGAAGGCTGGTGGGGGTTTTTGTTCTAAGTGCTGGCCAACTGCAGAGCCAAGCACTGCTGCCCAGGGACACATGCAATGGCTCACACTTGCTGATCAACACCATTTACGGCCGTCAAGTATGCCCCTGGCCATATGCGGACCTCCCACGTTACATTATTACGTTAACAGTTCCAGTTGCTATCTCTTTGTACATTGTCTGCTTTTGTTGCCAAAAAAAGCTCGGTGCAATGACACAACTTGCTGAAACTTGTTGTTGATGTCAAGGCCCTACTTGGACACCAAGTGTCCTTTTTATTCATGTTGCTGCTTCTCTGTGTCACGGCAATATACTTCATCTGATTTCTTTCCCCCCTAATTTCACCAGTTTGGAATTGGAGCAAAGAAGAAAGTAATCCCTTCGAGCAATGAAGTTGCCCTGACATTCTCAAAGGTAACTTGCATTCATATAGCGACATCGGGACGTTGCCAAGTGCTTTACTGCCCATGAAACATTTTCTGAAGCATGTCACATCTTTTAGTTGCCTCTGGGAGGTGGGCGTCGCTGGCTAGGCCAGCATATTGCCCTTCCCTAATTGCCCTCGGAGATGGTGGTGAGCCGTCGCCTTGAACAGCTGCAGTCCCTGTGGTGTAGGTACATCTACAGTGCTGTTAGGGAGGGAATTCCAGGATTTTGACCCAGTGACAATGATATGTTTCCAAATTAGAATGGTGCATGGCTTGGAGGGGAATTTGCGATCTTGTCCTCCTCGATGGTAATGCTCCTGGGTTTGGATGGTGCTGTCTAAGGAACCTTGGTGAGTTTCTGCAGTGTATCTTGGAGATGTGACACACTGTTGCCACTGTGCCTTGATGGTGGATGGAATGAAAGGTTGTGGAAGGGGTGCCAATCAAGCGGGCTGCTTTGTCATGCATGTATGTGTGTGCACATGTGGGAAGGCAAATGTCATGGTTAGATTTTCTCTTGTTGGAGGTCGTCATTGCCTGGCACTTGTGTGGCATGAATGTTATTTGCCACATGTTGACCCAAGCTGGGATCTTGTCCAGGCCTTGCTACATTTGGGACATGGACCCCTTCAGTATTTGAGGAGACGCAAATGATGCTATAAACATTGCGCAGTCATCAGCGAAAATACCCAATTCTGACCTGATGATGGAAGGAAGGTCATTGATGAAACAATTGCCAATGGTTGGGCCAAGGACACTAACCCTGAGGAACTAACTGAGATGATTGACATCCAACAACGACAATCATCTTCCCTCGTGCCAAGTATGACTCCAACTAGCGGAGAGTTTCCCCCTGATTCCCATTGACTCTCCAATTTTGCGAGGACTCCTTGATGCCACGTGATCAAATGTGGCCTTGATGTCAAGGGCAGTCGCTGTCACCTCACGACCTATAATCACAGTGTCGGAAATGAGGCAGTCAATTTACACACAGCAAGCTCTCAGAAACAATGAAACGATGACCACATAATCTGGTAATGTTGTGTTGAGGAATAAAAGTAAATAAAAGTGAAAACGCTGCAAAATCTCAGCTGGTCTGGCAGCATCTATAAGGAGAGCAAGGAGCTGACATTTTGAGTCCAGATGACCCTTTGTTGAAGCTAAAAGGCATAGAAAGTGGGAGATATTTACACTGTCGGGTAAAGGAATGAAAGATGAGTCATAGCCACAAGAACAAGGGGAAAGGCAGTCCATAGAGAGAAGAGAAGGTACGAACCAGGCACAGTGGTTAGCACTGCTGCTTCACAGTGCCAGGGACCCAAGTTCGATTCCCGGCTTGGGTCACTGTCTGTGTGGAGTTTACACGTTCTCCCCTTGTCTGCGTGGGTTTCCTCCGGGTGCTCCGGTTTCCTCCCACACTCTGAAAGACGTGCTGGTTAGGGTGCATTGATCCGAACAGGCGCCGGAGTGTGGCGACCAGGGGAATTTCACAGTAACTTCATTGCAGTGTTAATGTAAGCCTTACTTGTGACTAATGTGGTGAACCATTGTTGGTTCCCACCAGGTAGTGCTGAGCCAGGGTCTGGCCAGTACTATGAGTCTGTATATATGTTACTGTTGGGGTTAGGGTTGGGCTGTTCTACATGTTACTGTTGGGGTTAGGGTTGGGCTGTTCTACCTGTAATATAGTTCTTATGGTACATCCCAGTCGGGCTCCGCCTCCTGGGAGAGGTATAAAGGTCACTGCTCTGTCTGGGACCCTTTAGTCTGAGATCGTGTATTATATATGGTAGCTCTATTGTTGTAGTCAATAAAAGCCTTTATTTCCCCGAGTACCTCTAGCCTCGTGAGTTATATCGCGCATCAACTAATAAATAAACTTTGAATGGCCAAACGGCAGAGAAGCTGAAATCAGAGGGTGGGCTGTGACAGATGAGGTGGGGAGAGGTAAAAATTGAGAAAAAGGGGGAATAAATATTGGCCAGGATACAAATGAGGACAGGGCTGGGGATTCGATTATGAAGGTCTTGGTTTAATGTCTCATCAGAAAAATTATTCAGTTCATGTTGACCACAACAGTTCACTCCCCAGCAGTTCAAAAAGCTGTGCCTTCACACCCTGGCAGCAAAGCAGCATAGTATTTATATCTGTCTCGATTTTAAATTTAAAACCTTCTTGGAAATGGTCAACTTTGTTTTCGGCCACAATTTGTGGTTGAAATCTGTCGCCGTGCGTCGTGGACAGCGGTCAGGCTGCAGTGTTGTGTCCGTTGAACCCGATAAGGGAGTTTTGCAATTGAGTTGTGTTGAATTTAGCTTTGTCTTCAGCTGATTGCTCATCCCTTGTCTGACTGTTTCATTGAAGATGGTTTTTCCTCATGATTTCGCATTCTCTTCACGATGTGGTCACATCCTGATAAACATGTAATTAAGTTTGCCCAGAAACGTTGTGCCTGAAACTAAATTCGGGTTGGAATAAGATTTCTGCAGTCTCTTGATTTAAAAATAGCTAAACCTCGTGCTCTCTCACTCTTAAGAGCCGTGGGTTATTTAACCATACGGCAATTCAATGTGAACAAGGCAGAAAATTATTTTCACAAAATTAATTAATTTCTAAAGCTGTATTTTGCCCAAACTTTGGTCCGTTTGAGCGCATGCCAGCTCTGTTTCGAAGATTTTTATCACGCTCCATCACCATAACTCTTAACTCTTTAAGTTTCTTTCCCTCAAGACCCATCCAATTTCCTACTGAAATCATTCATCATCAGCACTTCCACCCCACTCGTAAGCAGCAGGCTCCCGCCCCTACTGGTCTCCTCATCCACCTGTGTGGGGGACAAGAGTGTTGCGGGTTTCAGGAGGGGGGGAGGGAGAGCATGTTTTACGGTGAGGGGGAGAGTGTGTGTTTTGCATGGGGGAGGGCAAGCGTGTTTTGGCAGTGGGAGGGGGAGAAGGGAGAGGGTGTTTTGGCTGGGGGTGGCGAGCGTATGTTTTGAGGGGGAGAGGGAGAGCGTGTTTTCTAATGGGGGATGGGGGGAGAGGGGGAGTGTGTTTTGCAGGGGGGGGAAAGGGATAGCGTGTTTTGCGGGGGGGGGGGGGGGCTGTTTTCCGGGGTGGGGGAAGCACGCGCTTTGCAGGGGAGGAGGTGTCTTAGGGGGAGCACACGCTTTGTTGGGGGGGAGCACGTGTTTTCAGGAGGAGGAGGGAGCGCGCGCGTGTTTTGGGGGGAGGGAACGGGCTGCTTTGGGGGAGCAGGGAGGGATAAGAGTGTGTTTGTGAGGGGAAGTGTGTGCGTCTGTGTGTCAGTCACTGTCAGTCAGCTGTGACGTGTGAGCCTCTGAGTCAGAAGGTTCTATATCCAGACTTGAGCAGACAAATCTGGAATGACATCACTAGAGTGTTGCTAAATTAGTGCTGCATTGTTGGAGGTGCAGTCTCTGGGTGAGACATTAAACAAAGGCCCAGTCTGCCCCCTTAGGCCAATGTAAAAGATCCCATGGCACTATTTTGAAGACATGGTGGTGAATTACCCCTGCTGCCCTGGCTGATGATTCCAACTCAATTAACATCACTAAAAACAATGTCAACATTGCTGTTTCTGGGACCTCATTGTGCCCCTGTTGGTTGCCGTGTTACGACTGTGATTACATTTCCAGAAAGCACCATAAGGCGCTGTTGGACATTGAGGCCGGGAAAAGTGCGGTAAAAATGCAACTTATTACCAATGATGCCTGTGCTGCTTCTGCTGGGAGCCAAGCTCTGCCCAGAACGGAAACATTCTCCGCATAAGTGATAAATTATAACTTGGATCACATGACCTAATTTGAAAGCATAAATTTGCCAATCAAATCCCAGTAGCAGTTTGTGTGGAGCTACAGCAATAGGCAAAGCAGTTATTTAAAGCAGCATGATACTGCAGAAGACTCTGGCTGTGGCTTCGACGGGTAGCAAGAAGTTGTGAGAGTCTGTGACAAATCTCCTGAGTACAGTATGGCTTTGCTAACCCCTCACCCTGTGTCGTTGTGGAAACTCTACCTTGGAACATCTGATAATGTGACTCGTTGCTTTCAAAGAAGGTATGTCAAGGTTGAACATCATTTTCTCACGGGAGTGGGGGACGGACGGACACCATATTCCTCTTGTGGTCTAAGGCTTTTCCAGTCTCCGCTCACCAACTGGTCTGTTGCCTTGAAGCTGGAAGGTTTCCTGCCCAGAGTGCGAGCCCAAATTCTATGCCGATACTTCAGTGCAGTACGGAGGTAGTGCTGCACTGTTGGGAATGCTGCGCTTCAGATGAGATGTTAAATCTCAGGGCCCTGTCTACCTTTTCGTGTGGACCGTAGCATCAGATGAACCCTACCCCCCCCCCCCACCCCCACAACCAGTGCACCATTGCTGCAGTGTGTGCCATCTATGGCGGCAATGCTCCAAAGGTGGGGTGGCACACTAGTTGGCACTGCTGCCTCACGGCACCAGGGAGCCGGGTTCGATTCCCAGTTTGGGTCACTGTGTCTGTGCGGAGTCTGCATGTTCTCCCCATGTCTGCGTGGGTTTCCTCCCACTGTCCAAAAGACGCGCTGGTTAGGTGTGTTGGCCATGCTAAATTCTCCCTCAGTGTACCCGAACAGGTGCCGGAGTGTGGCGACTGGGGGATTGTCACAGCAACTTCATTGCAGTGTTGATGTGAGCCTACTTGTGACACTAATAAATAAACTCTGCAGTCTGTGACCTCGGCCATTTCAAGTACAAAGTGAGCAGGCGGCAGGGGAACACCATCACCTCTATGTTCCTCTTCAAGTCACATCGCAGCCCAGCTTGGACGCGTGTCGCCTGTCCCTTCATGGTGGCTGGGCCAAAATCCTGGAATGTTGACTAAAGAGTGCAGTGGAAGCATCTATATTGCACAGACTGCAGTGGCTTAAGAAATGGACTCAGCCATGACCATTTGTGTGGACCTAGGGACCGAGGACAGCCAATGTCAGTCCTTGCCGGTGACTCCCACCTCCTGAGAAGTTAAAAAGGAGCACCAGGTTCTCCTGGTGTGTGAGGTGCCATTTATCATTCAGCAGCACCAGAAAAACAGGTTGACTTGACAAATATGTCATTGCCGTTGTGGGACCGCTCTGCTTGCAAATTAATGCAAATATCGCCGACAAAATCAAACACTGCACATGGAAACAATTGTATGTTTGCGAAGCTGTTCCTGGAGTGTGCAGCTTTAGTCTCCACATTTCAGCAAGGATATGTTTCCATTGGCGGCAGTACAGCAAAGGTTCACTAAATTGGCCCCTGAGTTGACAGGGACGTCGATGACAAGAGAATGAGTAAATTGGGTCTCTGCTCTCCTGAGGTTCACAAGAATGAGAGGTGATCTCACAGAATCCCTCCAGTGCAGAAGGAGGCCATTTGGCCCATCGAGTCTGCACCAACCACAATCCCACCGATCCCCATAACCCCATTTACCTTGCTTGTCCCCCTGACACTAAGGGACAATTTAACATGACCAATCCACCTAACCTGCACGTCTTTCGGACTGTGGGAGGAAGCCGGAGCATCCGGAGGAAGCCCACGCAGACACGGGGAGAATGTGCAGATTCCGCACAGACAGTGGCCCGAGCCGGGAATTGAACCCGGGTCCCTGGCGTTGAGGCAGCGGTGCGAACCACTGTGCCACCGTGCAGCCATTGAAACATCCAGAATCCTGGACGACTTGACTGGATGAACGCTGAGGGGTAATTTCTGCTGGCTGAGGAGCCCACAACATGGGGTCTCGGGATAAGGGTCCCATATTTTGTGGCTGGAATGAGGAAAAATTACTTCACTCACAAGGGGTTGTGACTCTTTGGAGTTGTCTACTCCTGAGGATTACTCCATCGTTGACTAAACCCAAAGCTGGGATAGACAGATTTCCTCGTGGAATGAAGGGATATGGGGAATGGATAAGAAAGGCGACTGGATCGGCCCAAGATCAGCTATGATCATATTGAATGATGAAGCAAGCTCAAGAGGCTATATGGACTGCTTGTGTTCCTACATCTTGTGTGGCTTGATAAGGTACTGTACAAGTGATTATTTACCTTGTAAGATAGAGTAGGAATTTCAGTTTCTTTCCTTCCTTCTCCCTTCTGACATTAATATCAGTCTGCCTCTGCAAACGTAGACTGTGTACTGTGATTGAATGGAGGACTGCTCAGTGATAGAAACATATAAGATTATGAAGGGTATAGATAAGATAGAAGCAGGGAGGTTGTTTCCACTGGTGAGTGAAACTAGAACTTGGGGGGAAGGCCTCAATAAGGGGGAGCAGATTTAGGACCGAGTTGAGGAGGAACTTCTTCACACAAAGGTTTGTGAATCTGTGGAATTCCCTGCCAGTGAAGCAGTTGAGGCTACCTCATTGAATGTTCTTAAGGTAAGGATAGATACATTTTTGAACAGTAAAGGAATTAAGGGCTATGATGAGTAGGCGGGTATGTGGAGCTGAGTCCACGAAAAGATCAGCCATGATCTCACTAAATGGCGGGGCAGGCTCGAGGGGCCGGATGGCCTACTCCTGCTCCCAGTTCTTATGTTCTCATGAGCAAGAAGACAGCAATGCTTGGACTAACCCATATTCACCCCTCGCCACCCCCCATTCGTGCTAAATTGTACTTGCTTAATAAAACTCTCTGTTCTTTTTGTTCTAATCTGGAGTTTAGAAGAATGGAAGAAAACATATGCAACTCCTAGCTGCCTCGACAGGGTAGATGCCGAGAGGCTATTTTCCCTGACTGTCGAGTCCAGGGCTCGAGAGTTGTGGTCTCTGGAAAGGGATTTGGCCATTTAGGCCTGAGTTGAGCAGAAATGTTTTCACTCAGAGGTTTGTGAATCTTTGGGACTCTCAACTCCAGAGCATTGTGAATACGTAGTCAGTAAATGGAGCATTATGGGGATGAGATGGGAAAATCGAATTGAGGTATAAAACCAGCTATGACCTTACTGAACAGCAGAACTGGCTCCTATTCCTCCTGTACTTAACGGATCTCTTTTTAGAAAAAACAGAACATAATAAGCATTCATTTTCAGGATAATTACATAATTCTTCATCCGCTACCCAATGAGCATTTAACAAAGAAAATTACAGCACAGGAACAGGCCCTTCGACCCTCCAAGCCTGCACCAACCATGCTGCCCGACTGAACTAAAACCCCCTACCCTTCCGGAGACCATATCCCTCCATTCCCTTCCTATTCATGTATTTGTCAAGATGCCCCTTAAAAGTCAGTTAAATATAACCTTTGTCCCAGAGTCATGTCTGGTGAGGCAATGGCCGAGTGGTATTATCACTAGACTATTAGTCCAGAAACTCAGCTAATGTTCTGGGGACCCGGGTTCGAATCCCGCCACGGCAGATGGTGGAATCTGAATTCAATAAAAAATATCTGGAATTCAGAATCTACTGATGACCATAAAACCAGTGTCGGAAAGACCCATCTGGTTCACTGATGTCCTTTAGGGAAGGAAATCTGCCGTCCTTACCTGGTCTGGCCTACATGTGACTCCAGAGCCACAGCAATGTGGTTGACTCTCAACTGCCCTCCAAGGGCAACGAGGGATGGGCAATAAATCAACGACGCCCCCATGTCCCATGAATGAATTTTTTAAAATGTCAGATTTTGGTTTTCTCCCTGAATGTCTGTGGTGCTGTGCATCAACCACAAAATCTGGGATTGGACTCGTGAATAGGGGCTGAAAGAAAAACAAGAAATACTTGCATCACCCGGTGCCGTTCAAAACCTCAAACTCTTTTGAAATCTCATCACTGTGGCGAGGTAGGCAAAATGGCAGCCAATGGGGACAAGTTTCCGCCTTAACTTAGCTGTTGACATTCTTGCCTCTGTACTAAAGCCTCTGGAGCTGAATATGAACCCTTCTGATTCAAAGTCCAGGGTGATACTGAGGTGCAGGACTGCGGAACTGCCGCACTGTCAAAGGTACCATCTCTTTGGAACAGCACCCTCACCCAAGGCCACACCTTTCTCTCTGGCAGATGTTAAAGACCCCACCCCAATGCACTATTTTGAACAAGAATGGGGGGATCTCCGGTGCCTTGGCTGATATTTATCCTTCAATCTACACCATTGAAAACAGATAATCTGATGCATTATCACACTGCTGTGTGTGGGAGCTTGCTGTGTGCCAACTGGCTACTGTACTTTCCGACATTACAAACCGTAATCACACTTAGCTACAAAACACTTTGGGATATCCTGTATTCGTGAAAGGTGCTGACTAAATGCAATTCTGTCTGATTTTTGGAACAGAGTAGACTGAGAGATGATTACCTGTTTGGCCTTTAATACTGTGAAAGGGTTGATAGTTTGGGTGCAAGGAAGATGTTCTCACTTATTCTTGAAGTGGGAGGGAGACCAAAACAAAGGGCCTTAAATACACGAGAGTCGCTTCAAATCCAGAAAGGAATTGGGAGCAAACACCTTTACCTGTAGTGTGGTGAGGGTGTGGAACACCCTATCAAAGTAAAGTAAAAGTTAGTAAAGTTTATTTATTTGTCAGAAGTAAGGCTTACGTGAACACTGCAATTAAGTTACTGTGGAATTCCCCTAGTTGCCACACTTCGGCGCCTGTTCGAGTCAATGCACGTCTTTCAGAATGTGGGAGGAAACCAGAGCACTCGGAGGAAACCTATGCAGACACGGGTAGAACATGCAAACTCCACACATACAGTGACCCAAGCCAGGAATCGAACCTGGGTCCTTGGCGCTGTGAGGCAGCAGTGCTAGCCATTGTGCCGCCCTATCACAAGGTGTAGTTAAGGATATTTAAGCACTCGAAGGGGAATCTAAATAAACACATGAGGGCGAAGGAATATTTCAACATTTTCAATGAAGGAAGATTTGAAATTTTTTTGCCTGAAATGTCTGTATGGAACTAGTTGGACTTCTTTGGTTCAATGGCCTGTTTTGGTCTTGTAAATCCTGTGCGTGAACTTTTATTTTGGTTATTTGAGTAAAAAAATGTCCCCATGCCTGATTTGACAACACTGTTCCACCTTCAATTGTGTACCATAGAATCCCTACAGTACAGAAGGAGGCCATTCAGCCCATCAAGTCTGTATCAACCACAAACCCACCCAGGCTCTAATCCCGTCATCCCACATATTTACCCTGCAAATCCCCTAACACTAGGGACAACTTGGCATGGCAATCAACCTAACCCACACATCTTTGGACTGTGGGAGGGAACAGGAGCACCCGGAGGAAACCCATGCAGATACAGGTAGAATGTGCAAACTCTACACAGATAGTGACCTGAGGCAGAATTGAACCCGGGTCCCTGGCGCTGTGAGTTAGCAGTGCTAATCACTGTGCCACTGTACTGCCCAGTGATAATGTATCCAGTATTACGCTCCAATGTCTATCCATGTACAATGTGGCTTAAATGATGTGGAGATGCTGGCGTTGGACTGGGGTAAGCACAGTAAGAAGTCTGAGACTCAAAGCTTGTGCTGTCAAATAAACCTGTTGGACTTTAACCTGGCGTTGTGAGACTTCTTACTGTCAATATGGCTTAACACAGAGATGGGTGAGGTAAGCATCTTGGAGTGCCCTTCATCTGACCTTACACTGGATGCATGCTGTCTGCAATGAAACATCAAGCCCCATGGCCAAACCAGCACCACCCCTCTCTTTGCCTTGTATTTGTTTGCAGGTTGGCACCATAGTGCTGCTCTCTTAACCATCTCCCAAGGATTCCTGCTTGGGATACCATTGCTCAACATCAGCATCTACTCATTGACGGGGGAGGGACCCTTGGCATGAGTGAGAAGCCTGTCAATGAACGTGTGACAGTGGTTGGCAATATCCGTTCAATAAAGACGTGGTACAGTTGGAACTGCGAAGGCCTCTCAGTCCTTCAAGCCATTCTGCTATCCATTGAGACCATGGCAGAGCTGTGAGCTAACTCCGTAATTAAGTTGCGTCAATGAGTCCAAGGCTCTTCAGAGGCTTGGTGTGCTGACCTTTTGCCCCCTGCGCAATTAGAAATAAGAAGTGGGACTTTGAACTTTGTCTGCAAAACCCAGATGGAGCTGAGACTTCCCTTTGGAGAGAGATTTAACTCCACCAGCAATCGGAGTTTGTGGTGACCTCGGTAAAAGGCCAACATGGCTCTGACCTCGAGACAGTGCATTTCAGGAAACTACTCTCTGGTTTGGAATTTGTTTTAACCATTTTTATAGCATATCTTCACCCGCCAACTTTCTTTCCCTTTGGGGGAATCGTGGGGAAGTGGTGTAAAGATTCTCGAGCTTATCAGCCCATTGGCCCGCGATCTGAACCTCCTTCCATGAACCACAAGTCCTGGTATTGAACCTGAACCTGGAGTTTCTGGTCCAGAGGTCGGGGTGCTGCCCACTGGCTACAAGATCTCCTGCTTTTACCACTGAAGCACAGTGATGAGTATGAATATATCCCCATTTCTACTTCGTCATCATCAATGGGGACGAATTAAAAATGATGGAGAGCTTCAATTTTTTAGGTGTCCAGATCACCAACAACCTGTCCTGGTCTCCCCATGCCGACACTATAGTTAAGAAAGCCCACCAACGCCTCTACTTTCTCAGAAGACTAAGGAAATTTAGCATGTCTACTATGACTCTGACCAACTTTTACAGATGCACCATAGAAAGCATCCTTTCTGGTTGTATCACAGCTTGGTATGGGCTCCTGCTCTGCCCAGGACCGCAAGAAACTACAAAGGGTCATGAATGAAGCCCAGTCCATTAGGCAAACCAGGCTCCTATCCATTGACTCTGTCTACATTTCCTGTTGCCTCGGCAAAGCAGCCAGCATAATCGAGGACCCCATGCACCCCGGACATTCTCTCTTCCATCGGGAAAAAGATACAAAAGCATGTACTAACCGACTCAAGAACAGCTTCTTCCCTGCTGCTTCTCAGTCTTTTGAATGGACCTACCTCGCATTACGTTGATCTTTTTCTACACCCTAGCTATGACTGGAACACTACATTCTGCACCCTCTCCTTTCCTTCTCTATGAACGGTATGCTTTGTCTGTATAGCACGCAAGAAACAATACTTTTCATTGTATACTAATACATGTGATAATAAATCAAAGAATAGTTTGAGCTAACAGCAGGATGGGGAGTGGGGGAGGTGTAAATCATGGACGGTATTATGGTAAATTAGAACGAGGCCATTTGGGGTGATGTCGAGGTCCGCTTTCCCACACACAGGATAAGGAAATCGTTCCAAAAATTGCTGTTACGGCTTGAGGTTTGTTGAAAATTTCTGAACTGGAGACTGATGGATTTTTGTTGGACAACCTTGCTAGGTGTTATAGAACTGACACTGCTGGATGGAATTAATTTACCGATCAACCATAATCTGATGGAACAGCAATGTCGTTGGCTCTCAAATGCCCTCTGAAATGACCCAGCAAACCATTTGGCTCAAGGGCAATTAGGAATGGGCAATAAATGCTGGCTCTGCCAGTGAATGAATTTTTAAAAAACTTGCTCAAGAGCCAGTGTGACCTCCTGCTGTGAGCATTGGACGGAAACATTGTTTTGCTTCAAGCCTCAAGTTTCCTGTTGAACGTATATCTAAGTGCTGATATCAGAAGAGGGCAAGTTTTTCTCTTTGTCGATGGTTTTGAAACTTCAGTCTTGGACACAGGGTGAAAATAGATCAATGAGTCGGTCTCTGAGGTTGAGGAAAATGCTGTGCTCTGTCCTTAATTCCCAGTTAGCTAAACCCTTCCCTTTACGTTGGCTTGCAAAATGATTTTAATTGGACTTATTTATAAACTGGTAAACAAAAATGTGGTTTTTTTTTGATGGTCAAATAATCTCCATTCCCACAAGGGATTTGAGGTTCACTCCAGTGCTGTTGGCCAACAGCGTTCAATGTGCAGTTGCCGTATCCAAGTAAACAAGCTCAATCGCTTTGGCTCATAATAAATAAGAAAGTAGAACTGTCCAACGGTGTCGCACTGATGCATGCTCACAAACTTCATCAGGAACACAAAAGATATTATTAACTAGGAAAAACTGGACAGAAGCCAGCAGCGCATCCTCCCTTCCCCACTCCAAGTAGCCCTGCTCCAGGCCAACCGGCTGCCCCAGTCCCTACATGTCTTCGGGCTGTCTTCTGCCTAAGAGATCACTCCACCCCTTGGGGTAATCACATGCTCTCGGTCACAATTGGTCCATCGAGCCAAGTGACCCTCTTCTTGCAGTTATATTCACAGCTGGGTGTCTCTGGCGAGGGAGCATATGCTGGCCGAAGGCACCATCGAGGCCTTCCATGCTCGTTGCGCACCGCAAGGACTGGGGTGTATTATCAACCCCTTTGATCACATTTTGATTTTAAATTTCCTTTCCACTTTGTTTTTGTTTTGGGCAGTTCTCCCCCCTTATTGGGAGCTACCCTTCTTGCTTTGTCGCCGAGTTTGTTTAATTTAGTTCAGTTGTTTTACCAAAAAGAAGGTGACCCTCTTCTGTTGTATTGCCCGGTGGTTAGCACTGCTGTCTCCCAGCGCCAGGTCCCCGGTTTCGAATCTGATCTTGAGTGACTGTCTGTGTGGAGTTAGCACATTCTCCCCGTGTCTGCGCGGGTTTTTGCCGGGTGCTCTGGTTTCCTCCCACAGTCCAAAAATGTGCAGGTTGGGTGGATTAGCTCTGGATTAACCCCAATGCATGGGGTTACGGGGATAGTGCAGAGGGGAGGGGAGGGCCTGGGTGGGATACTTTGTCAGAGAATCAGACTCAATGGGCTGAATGGTCTCTTTCTGCACCGCCGTGACTCTGGTTCTATGTAGAAGTATTCCTTCCCCTGCCAAATCACTGTCAGCACTGGGCTAACTTGTCGTATGAGGAACGGTTGAGGACTCTGGGTCTGTACTCGATGGAGTTTAGAAGGATGAGGGGGGATCTTATTGAAATTTACAGGATACTGTGAGGCCTGGCTAGAGTGGACGTGAAGCGGATGTTTCCACTGGTAGGAAAAGCTAGAACCAGAGGGCACAACCTCAGGCTAAAGGGACGATCCTTTAAAACAGAGACGAGGAGGAATTTCTTCAGCCAGAGAGTGGTGAATCTGTGGAACTCTTGGCCGCAGAAGCCTGTGGAGGCCGGGTCATTGAGTGTCTTTAAGACAGAGATAGATAGGTTCTTGATTAATAAGGGGACCAGGGGTTATGGAGAAAAGGCAGGAGAATGGGGATGAGAAAAATATCAGCCATGATTGAATGGCGGAGCAGGCTCGATGGGCCGAGTGGCCTCATTCTGCTCCAATGTCTTATGGTCTAACCTCTTCAGTCAGCGGATTGTGGTTTTCTCCGCAAATGGCCAAATTTGAGGTGTTTGCACAAGGCTGGACGAGGTCCTTTTCTATCTTCTTTTAGCCTCCCACCACTCCCTGCTTGTCGGGACTTCATTTGATGTGATGGTGAACATTGGGATTCAAAGTCTGGTCTTTTGAAGCACACAACTTGAAAATCTGCTCACGTTGGTCAAAGAACAATAATATATTACCACTTCTATCACAGTCAGTGCAGATGTAACATGCTCTTGCATAACTTAGCTCTGTTTTTCCTCTCTCCCTCTTTTGTGTTTCTCTCTTTCATCTCTGGTGTGTGAGTGTCTCCGTCTCTGTCTGTGTGTCTCTGTCTGTGTGTCTCTGTCTGTGTGTCTCTGTCTGTGTGTCTCTGTCTGTGTGTCTCTGTCTGTGTGTCTCTGTCTGTGTGTCTCTGTCTGTGTGTCTCTCTGTCTGTGTGTCTCTCTGTCTGTGTGTCTCTCTGTCTGTGTGTCTCTCTGTCTGTGTGTCTCTCTGTCTGTGTGTCTCTCTGTCTGTGTGTCTCTCTGTCTGTGTGTCTCTCTGTCTGTGTGTCTCTCTGTCTGTGTGTCTCTCTGTCTGTGTGTCTCTCTGTCTGTGTGTCTCTCTGTCTGTGTGTCTCTCTGTCTGTGTGTCTCTCTGTCTGTGTGTCTCTCTGTCTGTGTGTCTCTCTGTCTGTGTGTCTCTCTGTCTGTGTGTCTCTCTGTCTGTGTGTCTCTCTGTCTGTGTGTCTCTCTGTCTGTGTGTCTCTCTGTCTGTGTGTCTCTCTGTCTGTGTGTCTCTCTGTCTGTGTGTGTCTCTCTGTCTGTGTGTGTCTCTCTGTCTGTGTGTGTCTCTCTGTCTGTGTGTGTCTCTCTGTCTGTGTGTGTCTCTCTGTCTGTGTGTGTCTCTCTGTCTGTGTGTGTCTCTCTGTCTGTGTGTGTCTCTCTGTCTGTGTGTGTCTCTCTGTCTGTGTGTGTCTCTGTCTGTGTGTGTCTCTGTCTGCGTGTGTCTCTGTCTGCGTGTGTCTCTGTCTGCGTGTGTCTCTGTCTGCGTGTGTCTCTGTCTGCGTGCGCGTCTCTGTCTGCGTGCGCGTCTCTGTCTGCGTGCGCGTCTCTGTCTGTCTGCGTGCGCGTCTCTGTCTGTCTGCGTGCGCGTCTCTGTCTGTCTGCGTGCGCGTCTCTGTCTGTCTGCGTGCGCGTCTCTGTCTGTCTGCGTGCGCGTCTCTGTCTGTCTGCGTGCGCGTCTCTGTCTGTCTGCGTGCGCGTCTCTGTCTGTCTGCGTGCGCGTCTCTGTCTGTCTGCGTGCGCGTCTCTGTCTGTCTGCGTGCGCGTCTCTGTCTGTCTGCGTGCGCGTCTCTGTCTGTCTGCGTGCGCGTCTCTGTCTGTCTGCGTGCGCGTCTCTGTCTGTCTGCGTGCGCGTCTCTGTCTGTCTGCGTGCGCGTCTCTGTCTGTCTGCGTGCGCGTCTCTGTCTGTCTGCGTGCGCGTCTCTGTCTGTCTGCGTGCGCGTCTCTGTCTGTCTGCGTGCGCGTCTCTGTCTGTCTGCGTGCGCGTCTCTGTCTGTCTGCGTGCGCGTCTCTGTCTGTCTGCGTGCGCGTCTCTGTCTGTCTGCGTGCGCGTCTCTGTCTGTCTGCGTGCGCGTCTCTGTCTGTCTGCGTGCGCGTCTCTGTCTGTCTGCGTGCGCGTCTCTGTCTGTCTGCGTGCGCGTCTCTGTCTGTCTGCGTGCGCGTCTCTGTCTGTCTGCGTGCGCGTCTCTGTCTGTCTGCGTGCGCGTCTCTGTCTGTCTGCGTGCGCGTCTCTGTCTGTCTGCGTGCGCGTCTCTGTCTGTCTGCGTGCGCGTCTCTGTCTGTCTGCGTGCGCGTCTCTGTCTGTCTGCGTGCGCGTCTCTGTCTGTCTGCGTGCGCGTCTCTGTCTGTGCGTGTGTCTGTGCGTGTGTCTGTGCGTGTGTCTGTGCGTGTGTCTCTGTCCATGCGTGTCCGTTGTCGTGCCAACTCCCTTTATGCATTGTCAGCTGTGGCTCAGTTGCGAGCACTCTCGCCTCTTGAGTCAGAAGGTTGAGAGTTCAAATACCTCTCCAGGATCTGAGCACAAAAATTAGGGTTGACGGTGCAGTACTGAGGGAGTACTGTACTGTCGAAGGTGCCGTCTTTCAGTTGCGATGTTAAACCAAGGCCACGTCAGGTGGATGTAAAGGAAAGCACGGCCACTATTGTGATGAAGGGCAGGGACATTACCTCCAGTGTCCAGGCCAATGTTTACCAGTAGAAATGGCAGAGGTGCTCAATGATTATTTTGCCTCGGTTTTCACAGAGGAGAAGGACATGGGTGGATGTACTGCGGGCGTGCGGTGGACTGAAAGGATTGAGTATGTGGACTTTAAGAAAGAGGTTGTGCTGGAATCTTTGAATGGCATCAAGATAGATAAGTCGCCGGGTCCGGATGGGATGTACCCCAGGTTACTGTGGGAGACGAGGGAAGAGATTGCAGAGCCTCTGGCGATGATCTTTGCGTCGTCGATGGAGACGGGAGAGGTGCCGGAGGATCGGAGGTTCCTATTTTCAAGAAGGGGAATAGGGATAGCCCAGGTAATTACCGACCGGTGAGTCTAACCTCAGTGGTTGGTAAACTGATGGAGAAGATCCTGAGGGACAGGATATATGAGCATTTAGAGAGGTTTAGTATGCTCAAGAATACTCAGCATGGCTTTGTCGAGGGCAGATCGTGCCTTACGAGCCTGGTGGAGTTCTTCGAAAATGTGACTACACACATTGACGAAGGGAAGGCGGTAGATGTAGTTTATATGGATTTTAGCAAGGTGTTCAATCAGGTCCCCCATGCAAGGCTTCTAGAAAAAGTGAGAGGGCATGGGATCCAAGGGGCTGCTGCCCGGTGGATCCAGAACTGGCTTGCCCAAAGGAGGCAGAGAGTGGGTATAGATGGGTCTTTTTCTAAATGGAGGTCGGTCACCAGTGGTGTGCCCCAGGGATCTGTTCTGGGACCCTTGCTGTTTGTCATTTTCATAAATGACCTTGATGAGGAAGCGGAGGGATGGGTTGGTAAGTTTGCCGACGACACGTAGGTTGGTGGGGTTGTGGATAGTCTGGAGGGATGTCAGAAGTTACAGAGGGACATAGATAGGATGCAAGACTGAGCGGACAAGTGGCAGATGGACTTCAACCCAGATAAATGCGTCGTGGTCCATTTTGGCAGGTCAAATGGGATGAAGGAGTACAATATAAAGGGAAAGACTCTTAGTACTGTAGAGGATCAGAAGGACCTTGGGGTCCGGGTCCATAGGACTCTGAAATCGGCCCCGCAGGTGGAGGAGGTGGTTAAGAAGGCGTATGGTGTGCTGGCCTTTATCAATCGAGGGATTGAGTTTAGGAGTCCGGGGATAATGATGCAGCTATATAAGACCCTCGTCAGACCCCACTTGGAGTACTGTGCTCAGTTCTGGTCGCCTCACTATAGGAAGGATGTGGAAAAGATTGAAAGGGTGCAGAGGAGATTTACAAGGATGTTGCCTGGATTGAGTGGCATGCCTTATGAGGATAGGCTGAGGAGGTCGGTCTTTTCTCCTTGGAGAGACGCAGGATGAGAGGAGACCTAATAGAGGTGTATAAGATGTTGAGAGGCATAGATCGGGTGGACTCTCAGAGGTTTTTTCCCAGGTTGGACATGTCTGCTACGAGAGGACACAGGTTTAGGGTGCTGGGGAGTAGGTACAGGGGAGATGTTAGGGGTAAGTTTTTCACACAGAGGGTGGTGGGCGAGTGAAATCGGCTGCCGTCAGTGGTGGTGGAGGTGAACTCAATAGGGTCTTTTAAGAGACTCCTGGATGAGTACATGGAGCGTATTAGGATGGAGGGTTATAGGTAGGTCTAGAAGGTAGGGATGTGTTCGGCACAACTTGTGGGCTGAAGGGCCTGTTTGTGCTGTAGTTTTTCTATGTTTCTATGTTCTATTCAGTCGATGTCACATCAATGGTCATTATCACATTACTGGTTGAGGGAGCTTGCTATGTGCAAATTGACTGAAGCGTTTCTGACAATACAACAGTGACTGCAATTCAAAAATACTTCATTGGCTATAATGTATTTTTTTGAGGTGAGCATGAAAGGTGCTAAGTAAATGCAAATCTTATCACAGTGATCGGCGAGGTCATCACAACAGGTACCATTGCTTGATCCTTGCCAGTGAGGACCTTCACAATAGAGCATAGAACATGGCAGCGCAGTACAGGCCCTTCGGTCCTCGATGTTGCACCGACCAGTGAAACCAATCTAAAGCCCCTCTAATCTACACTATTCCAATATCATCCATATGTTTATCCAATAAACATTTGAATGCTCTTAATGTTGACGAGTCCACTGCAGGCAGGGCATTCCACGCTCTTACTACTCCCGTTGAGTGAAGAACCTACCTCTGACATCTGTCCTATATCTATCACCCCTCAATTTAAAGCTATGTCCCCTCGTGTTAGCCATCACCATCCAAGGAAAAAGGCTCTCACTGTCCACCCTATCTAATCCCCTGATCATCTTGTATGCCTCTATTAAGTCACCTCTTAACCTTCTTCTCTCGAACGAAAAAAACCTCAAGTCCCTCAGCCTTTCCTCATACGATCTTCCCACCATACCAGGCAACATCCTGGTAAATCTCCTCTGCACCCTTTCCAACACTTCAACATCCTTCCTATAATGCAGCGACCAGACTGTACACAATACTCCAAGTGCGGTCACACCAGAGTTTTGTACAGTTGCAGCATGACCTCCTGGCTCCAAAACTCAATCCCTCTACCAATAAAAGCTAACACACCGTATGCCTTCTTAACAACCCAATTGTATCAAAAAATTAATTTAAATATTAAAATCAGCCTCCAGGATTGATCACACTGGCAATCCAGGGCTGGTAAGATCGCGAGAGGTGAGAAAGCTGGGGTAAACCCCACTTGGAGTACTGCGCGCAGTTCTGGTCACCTCATTACAGGAAAGATTTTGAAGCCATTGAAAGGGTGCAGAGGAGATTTACAAGGATGTTGCCTGGATTGGGGGGCATGCCTTATGAGGATAGGTTGAGGGAGCTTGGTCTCTTCTCCCTGGAGAGACGAAGGATGAGAGGTGACCTGATAGAGGTTTACAAGATGTTGAGAGGTCTGGATAGGGTAGACTCTCAGAGGCTATTTCCAAGGGCTGAAATGGTTGCTACGAGAGGACACAGGTTTAAGGTGCTGGGGGGTAGGTACAGAGGAGATGTCAGGGGTAAGTTTTTCACTCAGAGGGTGGTGGGTGAGTGGAATCGGCTGACGTCGGTGGTGGTGGAGGCAAACTCGTTGGGGTCTTTTAAGAGACTTCTGGATGAGTACATGGGATTTAATGGGATTGAGGGCTATAGATAGGCCTAGAGGTGGGGATGTGATCGGCGCAACATGTGGGCCGAAGGGCCTGTTTGTGCTGTGGCTTTCTATGTTCTATGTTCTATGTTCAAACCGATAGACTGGTATGACGAACCGATAAGATCTTAACTGCTATCCTATCTCTATTAGTTCTAATTCAAACAATATTCATCTTATAGACGTAAACTCCTCTTCAAAACCCATTAGCAACACACAAGCTTACGTGCTTGTATTGGGCTGCCAGTCCTCGAGACTCCAGAGAGAGAGAGACCTATTTCTCCCAGCAGGTCCCAAACAACAGCCTCCAGAGACAGAGAGACTTCTTGCTCCTTTC